>NC_084527.1:9705000-9952500 GCF_024500275.1 Phycodurus eques
TTGAATATCCAGTTATTTTTCTTGTCGATTTCAAACTTCAAGCGGTTCTTCAAATAACAACAGTTCTCATAAGCCCAAAGATGTATCTCTCACCTGGGAGACTGAATTACTGTATATTGTCTTCAGCAGAGGACAGTGACATAGATCTTAACTCTCTTAGCCACATATGACCTTTCTCTTTTACTACATTTTTCTTTCATCCTCATCCACTTTCCTATGTTTTCCCCCTGAATTTATGTTCTCTCTTGTTCCACACTGTTGGTGTAACATGCTTTTATGGGAAATAAGCACACTGTTGCATGTCAAATAAAGGTCAAGATGTGATAGCTGAGCATGGGTGCACGCGCTTGGCTTTGTGCAAAATGCAGTCGCGTCAGATTGTCAGCAAAGGTCATCGTGACATATGCCTCAATGATCCAGGAAGACTGCAGAGAGAGCGACTGGTGCTTTTTTTTTTTTGTATTAAGTCATATAGACAGAATCAATACTGAAACGTCACCGGGAGGAGTCGCTTTCAGTATCATTTGTGTAATGTGACCTTACACAAATCAGAATTAAACTAAAATAAGAAAATAGATTCTGCAGATATCCTGAAAACACCACTAAATCTAAAATAAATTCAACTGTTTTATGATTCTTACATCACATAAAAACATTTGGCCCACATTTTATGAGTCACCATTACTGTAGAAGAACTTTCAAAATGCAGCAGCAGCCTGTTTAAATACATAATTACATGTATTTTCAATTGAGAAAGTTTGTTTTTGTGTATGTTATAGCCAAACTTCAATGAGATGCTACACAATAATAGGGAATCCTGCCTATTGCAAAGGCATCATGGGGAAAGATAAGTAATAATAATGCTCCATTTTAATTGACCAAGTCTTATAAGTGAATTATTGAGGCCATAGTTTGCAGTATGATGATTAATGGCATGCAATCATATTGGCACCTACTGTAACTAAGAACTAAAATATATATTGGAAAATAGTTAAGCCCTCTTTTTTTAATAGATCTTGTCATGCATAATTCAATTTTTCAGGTCTACCTAATGATGTGTCTAGTGCCTCAGAGAAACACTTTCTAGAAATTTCAAGCACATTTATTTCACAATTAGTTGAGCTATTACCATAGTTCAAAGTTATATTCAATAAACTTTTTCTGCCAACCTTCCATCATTGCTTCTCTCTGTCTCTCTCAGCCGTCACCCGTCTATTGCAGCATGATGGAGTGCGGACATCTGAGGTAGAGTATGACAGTTGGATCGTTGGCTGTCACTCTGACTGATGTCTATCCCGACTCGCACTTAATACATAACGTACATACATACGATGACTGACAGCATGTGATACCGACAATAAATGCAGTGGCCCATTCTGACTGGTTATGGCAATCTACACATGTGGACAGCAAGGCAGTATGAAAAGCAAGCTTTCTTGGAAATGATCATGGATGTTTTTTTTTGTGTGGTGGGTCAGCACTCAGAAATCTTTTATTTTATTTTATTTTTTTTAACTCACTTGTGCCAAGAAAAGCCGCAAAAAACTGCCAAGCGGAATCCACACTAGACAACTTAATGTCTTCAAAACATTCAGTGTTACCTGGCAAAAAAACAGCACTTCAAGTGAGACGTAAAACTTGGGACCCCCCCCCCCGCCCCAAAAAAACTCCCCTCCCATCAAGTGGCGTACGTCACCACTCCAGAATCAAACATTCAATCCTGCGCACTTGAAATACTTCCTGTAATCCCACCAGCCGTCTCATTGTTCTCTGTGGCTACAAAATTGTTTATCTACGCCTTTGCTCCAAAATCGCCCAGTTGACTTTGGCTCGAGTCGAACTCGGTTAAGACTGCTCATTCCTCACTCGAAAAGTAGTCGTTGGCTAAACAATATAACAGCGCAGTACATTTAATAGCTGGTGCTTACAGCTGTATCACCAGATCTTCCTGAGCAGATACAGTTCGCTCAGTTCTCATGGACTTGTGACCATTCTGTAGTAGGCGTTTGGATTTGACACTTTTAATGGTTTGCATGTCATCGGATCAAGAGCAAAATAGCAGATTTGAGGTTTTCTTTCTTTTTTTTTTTTTTTGTCACCTGCTTTTCCCAAGGTTAAATAGACATTTCCAGTCTGTGTTGTTGGAATGGAACAAGAACATCTACTACTGCAGTTAAGGTGACAACAACAGATTGATTTTAAAGGCACATTTGTTCTGAAAATGTCTTAGGGTTTTAGTTAGTGAGCACACATAACAGTAGACGGCTTTACAAACCCATCTGGAAAAGAGCTGATCGAATTTGAAAGCGTGCTGGTGGGTTTTAGGTAAGGAGATCAGTTAGTTACCATCAACAAAGACATTTACAGTTCTGATAAAACACATTCGGGGGGGGAACATTATTATTACATGATTATAAAGTACACGACCTATTCTAATGCTGCTTATCTCACGTATAATGCGCTATTTAAATCAAGTTGTTAGGGCAAGTGATGGAGTTTAATTTTGTAATCTGGACGCATTGACTTGATAAACCCCTCAGAATCTCAGCCCGTACGAGTTTAGTGGTGGATATTTTTAACTGAAACATGTCAGCCAATTGGAGAAGGGGTTCCTCGAGTAGCAGACGAAACGAAGGGGTCGAGCATTTTGACAGACTGTGATTTTGGGGAAATCTTGCCACGTTGCTAATTGTAATTTATTGAGGTACACATGTAGTTCAGATTAAGGCACTCGTTCTGACCAGTTTCTAAACTTGAAGATTGCAAGATAAAAAATTCTGATGATGGATTATTACACACTTTAATGTTTTTTAATCTAGCTGCCTTGCTATGTTACAATGCAACGGTAATAATAAGTAATAAAAATGCTTGCCAGTCTTGGAATTTACTTTTCCTGTGCTTCCATCTCCAATATTAACAGGCAACAGAGGTTCAGTTCAATCTTCTATACTAAAGAATATACTACTGTGCTATCTATGAGTCAGTGGATCTGGTCTCATGAAGGGTTATACAAAGATATACTGTATGTTTACACACACACACACACACACATATGTGCACGCACACACACACACACACACGCGCATGGATGCCCCACTTCCACATTTCAGCCATGCACTCGTCTCCTCTCTTTCCTCCCGGCTGCCCTATTAAACCAAAGAATCTCGGGAAGCAAAATGAAACCAGTAAATCTTGCCCGCTTTTATGATTGACCTGATATGATTTGTATTATAATTTGGACGGAGTGCTCCCTTGCTCTGTGGTGCTCCCTCCAAATGACACACGCTGGGTCGCCCCTTCGCACTACTTTCATTACTTAGATTGGCTCTCATCAAAGAGACCGTAGGGTGTTCACAACAACACATATGTCTGTTTGTATATAAATGCAAATTCTGCAGTTACATGCAAGTACAGTCCAATCCATTGTGGAAGGCTGGAGAACTGCATCATGAAACCTTAATAAAACTGTACAGGTGGTGTTTTAGGTAAGATATTAACATTCTATATGCAGCGTTGTGTAATAAGACTTAAAGAATACAAATAAATGACACTAATGTGTAATCGAAAGAAGAATTACCGGCGCAACATTTTTTTCTGTAACTATTTGTTTCTCTTGTACTAACACTCCCAATCTCATCACTTTACTTTACACTTGCAGTGCTAAATGTTCCATGGTGAAAATCATTAGAGCTACCTAAAGTGAAAAACCCTCTTTTAAATATGGTGATCTTCACCACTTTTACACTTGTTGCCAACAATACACACAATCTATTATAGTGAGTGAATTTTGGATCTTAGTAAAAGATCAAAATCTTAGATCACGCACAACATGCCCACCAACAATGTGCACAATCTCTTATCATGAACACACAATTTAGGTCCCACTATTCAGGATCTTAGTAAGTCAGGCCCCAAATTTGTACCACTATCAACTCAACGTAATCTCACATGGTGGGCAGGTCTATGAGCCCACAGTAAGCAAACATCAACAAGTTATCTATAGTTCAAACTCTCACCTAAGTTTACAAAGCAGAGGGAAAGCACAGGTGCGACGCAATGAGGAGCTGAACGAACATCGAATAAATTCAATCTGAAAATCAGGACCCCCTAGCGGGGCAGCACAGCTCATAAAAATGCATGTATGAGAAAGCTTTCCGAAATAATCAATGGCCCTGGGGCCCTCAGAGAGAGAGAGGGAATCATTATATTGACAAAGTGATGGACTGACTGACAGACTGATGAAGTGACTGTAGAATGGGGGCCTTTGAAATGCAGCCAGTTTGAAGTTTCACATCTCAGGGTCTTTGGCCATTCGAGTCTGGGCTAACAAAAAGGCGGGAGAGGGCAAGTCGTTCGCCTGTGAGCCTTTTAGACTTCTACGGCTTCTTGAAAAGCAGTAAGAAACAAATCTTCAACTCTGCTGGCACCCTCGGGGGACACTTTGCTCTCTCCAGCTTGTTTGTGAGTGCCACTGTTGAAAAACGAAAGGCCGAGTCTCAGGCGCTGTACTTGACACTCTGACTGGGCACCATGGCACCTGCCATATCCACTGTGCAAGAAATCTTTTTCTTTGACACGATGCCAGCAAGATGTTTGTATAATCTGCAGAAAATGGGTGTGCAGGCCGCTCTGAGCCCCTCTCGGAAGACAGCATTTTTTTTTTTTTTTTTATACACAAATGGGGTCATGACCTGTCCATGAAAAGGATTAAGTATCTAGGCAAGTCTCTGCCATGGTCAATCAGCCTCTGTCTTGGCAGTCTTCATCTTTTTCCCAACTTCTGACCACTGTCTTTTTTCTTGTTAAAATCCTAAAAAAAGGGATCTAATCTTTCAGATCCTTGTGAACCAAGCCTGGCCAAGCTTCTGACAACCACAGGAAGGCCCGCAGCCGCCACCACATCTGCCTGTGAAGGCAAAACGCCTCACACAAACCTGGGCCCGGTTACCTGCTGGGTCCCCGAGCCTGTCCCAGTCGCAGACCACAGAGGCACACACCAGTCCATGCATAAGGACACAAGGCAGGCTGACAAATACACAAGTAGACACACACACTTATTTCCATTCTCCCACCAATGTCATACATTCTTTCAACATCCTTTCCTGCCAATGTCAGCTCATTCTGAGGGAGCAGAGGCAAATGATTCAGTCTATATTCTGCAGGGGGAGGCCAAGTCCAACTGTGCCAGTGGAAAGACTTGGCGGGGGAGGAGAGGACATGAGAAAAGAGAACGGTAGAAGAAAGGAAAGGGGAGCTGATAAAGGGAATGGAAAGGTGCGAAAAGGAAAGCAAACGTAGAGGACAGGAAGGGATAAACAAATAAAGGGAAGAAAAGGAAAGAATGGAGAAGAAAAGGAAAGGAAAGCAAAAGGACAGAAGGAGGCTCTATCTGTATGGTAATGCTATTACCTCCCATCTGATCAGCATGGCCCCCTACACTCACTGGCTACCTCCAAGCTTTCATTAGCAACATGAATTATGGATCTGCCCTTGCATCTAAATGATAAGCATTATGCCACCTCCTCTCTCTTTTTCTTCTTCCTCTTCTCTCTTTCTTCCCTTCCCTGTCTGTTTTCCACCACTTCACGCTTACAGCCCCCCCTCCATAGCCGCCAGAATACGATTTCGGCCAGAACCATTAGCGAATATGCTGAGCAAATTTCCATACCATCATGTGCCCGTTGAGATGCTGATAGTAAGGAATTTGCTGATTTTGTATGCTCTCTCGCTCACGGAGGCACGCATACACACCCACTCACACACAACGGGAAGTGCTGCAAATAGTCAAGAAGAAGCTCAAAAGCAACGACAAACTTTTTGACAATTAAATAATAGAGATGGCCATTACATACCACTTTATTCAGCATGAGGGGGGGAGGGAAATATTTGAAAAAATAAAAATAAAATAAATTATGTTGAGAATATTTCAATGGAATGGGATAATCTCTCACTGAAACTCTTGTATCGATGCTTAGAGGTTCGTATGGAATGGAACAGTACTGAGTGGAGGCCTACGAGATTGTAGCTCACGTGCCATTAAGCGTCCTTGGGTGTCCTGGAAGGCATTATATAAATCTAATTATTATTATGATTTTTTTTTTTTTTTTTACTTTTGTTGTTGTTAACACTATTTGTTGTGTTCCATTATTTTTTGCAATTGACAATAATGTGTAATTTCTCACCACTGTCGCTTCTCTCAGTCTGTCCTGTACGCACTACACAATAGCAGGTGTTATTGTGTTTATATTATTCTTCTGACTAAGGATTATCTTTTTAGGGGATTCAACATGCAAAAAAAAAAAGTATTAATAAAATAAAAAAATAAATCTCATACATTTTTTAAGTGTATCCTGATGAATAATTTAAAAGCTCCCTGGAAAGTTAGATAAAAATTTGACCAAACAGCAGTTTCACTAATCAACATCAAATTAGAAGAAGAATCATCTTTTATTGTCATGAACATGCATGGATGCATGCACACAAAATTTGTTCTCTGCATTTAACCCATCACAGTGAACACATACACATGTTAGTGGAACACACTGGAGCAGGGGGCAGCTGAAGCGCCCAGGGAGCATTTCGGGGTATCTTGCTCAAGGACACCACAGCCGTGAGTCTGGGGGATGTTGGCGTATGGTCCAGTCGGGGTTTCGAACCTAGGTCCCCCACGGTGGCAGGCGATGATCTTAACCATTGGGCCACGGGGGACATTTCAAGGATTCACCATGAAAAAGGGTGTGCTTGGGCCTGTCTAATTGTTATTGTTGTGGTTTGCGCTTTCTCTGTTCAAAAATACCAAAAACTGTCGTCTTTACTTTTGCCGTTTCTTCTATCTCTTCTGACTGTCCCCTCTCAACCATTGACTGACCAGTGACATCCAAATAAATTCCAACGTAAACTACAACACGAGGAGTATGCTGTACGGCAGACAAGTCGTACAGCAAATATGTTGACCACCCGCATTGCATGACTAAAGTAACAGAAAATGTTATAAAATCGAATTAAATCGATTCATAAATTTTTATGCACCTACCTAAGAGAATTGGGACAACTGGACCTTCTTGTTATACACAGTCAGGAGAGAAGCCACATCCATTAGTTTGATGCGGTGAACGTTTTTAAACGACACAGCGGTGAAACTGTCCAGTGGGTTCAAGAGCTCACTGAAAAACATTACAGGGACACAAAGAGGCCAAACTCATTTTAATAGCGGGTGTGCTGTTTCCTTTGGCTCAGGGAGAAATGTCAGATCAGAAAAGAAGCAAGAGAAGCTGTCTGTGCTCTAATAAAGGTCAACAAATCCATCCTCAACTGGATGATTTTTCTGCAAAACCCCAAAAACCAAGTTCATCGGTCAAGCCGTCCTTTGGTTAGCAAGGACTCAAATTGCTTATCCGCGGTTGGGTGGATGACATCAACCTCTCTTTGGATGTTTTATGAGCTACTCTGACCGGCTTGAGAAACCACGGCTCTCATGGAAAATACAGTGCACGTGCAGAGCCACTCAGACGCGGGCACGTACAACGAATGAACCTGCACACACACACACACACACACACACACATACACGCATGCACGTACGCACACCACAAAAGAACAGCAAAAGGCCAAGACCGCACATACTTTCCCATGTTGACGGTGGAGCGGGTGAGTTATAAAAGTTGAGCTTCTCCTCCTGGCCGCATTTCTGGTTCAAACCTAGGATCTTTTTGTAAACGTAGCCCTTCAACTGATGATTCAGATTGTTATGATTGGACGGTGAACTAAGCACCAACACACATCACAGAGAACATTAGCTCTCGCCCACAGTGTCTCTTTTACCCCTGCAAACTTTGCAAAAGCATCATCAGATTACAACAAAGCACAGGGTCAGTCGAAAGGCAGAAAATAGACACATGCTGCCAGACTTGGTGTGTTCATACCTAATGGGAAGCAAATTTAGGGGAGCAATGAATCACGAACAGAGATCATTTTTGTTAATAAAACACCGTGGGTTGCCTGACTCCTTATGACAGAAAACAGTGAAATGTAAAAGAGAATAATAATGTAGCCACTGGTTTTGAGATCAGAGTGGTGGGCTCCTCCGGGACATACAATAGCAGTTTTAATTGAATTGTTGGGATATTTGGGAGGGGTGTAACCCTGCACATGTAATGAAGCCTGCCTGGCTGTTCTCAACCTGCCACTCAATTGATGTTTAATACATAATACAGTGGAACCGCTGATGACAAAAACAATCCGTTTCTGGGGAAGGGTGGGGGATTCCAAAGTAAATAATGGACATACGGATAATTAGTTTGAGTTTGTTTTCCTACATCCATCATTTCTGAAATGATCATAAAACAGGCTTTAAAAATGTGCATAAACTTGAGATCATAACGTGCAATCCAATGTCATTATAAAAAAACAAATTTCTCTTGCATCACTTTATGATGACTGATACTTGGCTAGCTCTTAAATTAACCTGCGTCATATAAAGACTTGGCTTACATTTCCTGGCTGGATGTATCCTTCCCCTTATGTGACTGCCATTGGAAGACAGAGATTTTGACACAAAGATGAGAACTAAAGAAGAAAATCTTTATGCCATTGTCCCTCATCCTCTAAACTCAATGGGGAGCAGGATGAAGAACGCCAGGGATATGATCCAGTTTTCCTCCATCATCTTTTGATAATCCTGACTTTCTTTCTGTTTGATTATCCTCTCTATGCTCTCTGAACAAATCCACTGTCCCTCACCGTTAATCGCATTACCCCCTAAGGTGTCGTGCGCTCTGAGTAACTGGACATTATCAGTGCCAAAGCACAACTCAAGCACAAGCGAGACACGACGACCCGATATGTATAATCATCCACTTATCACTCCTGCAGACAAATAAACACTGGCACGGTCCCCAAAACACAAACTTGAACCTGAACTTGAACAAAATAGTCATGTCACTGCTGGGTTAAACAAGAACATAGCTGTTTCACTTGGGACAATGCTAGTGTCCATGAGCAGAAAAAGAAAAAAGAAAAAAAAAAAAACAGTCTCCCCACACTGTAAAACCCAGAACATATTCACATTCAGTGTGTTTCCACTGCTGAGAGGATGACAGAAAATACAAAAGGCCGAGTCATGAATGACAACTGACTGAGCCTGTCTGGTCGAGATCAAAAAATAAAATGACACATGAGACTTTTACTTTGCGTGGACACTGCCATCTTCTACACTGACCCCAAATTTGTCAAGTAAAATGCATATCTTCGCTGTGGGGTGGAATTTTTGCATCTCCAAAATCACTACTTTTCAGGAAGTTAAAAAAAACAAAATGCCAGTTACCAAACACCACATAATGTTGGTATTCTACCTTATATCGCTGGCATATACCTTTGCGCACTGACATCAACACAACGCCATCCCAAAAGCATTTTCAATAGCTAATTTAATACACTGAAAAACTAATCATTTAATATGCTGGTCATTGATTATAATGGTATGACACGTCACCCGCACCAGCTGTGCACATCAAATCCGGGCACACGTCAAGCCTCCGACAAGACAAAAAGCCTTTACTACTAAGAGCCATGACTGATCCGATGTATAAAACAACGAGCCAACAAAAGCATTTTAATAAGCGAAAATTCATCTGCACGCACTTACCTTCGAGGCTGACCAGTTTCTTCTGCAAGGAAAGCATTACAAACAAGCTACATTTGAGTAAGCCTGTTGCTTACTCAAATGTAGCTAACCTAACTATTTTCACTTGTAAACAACCAGAATTTCCATTTTGAGGCGACATAAAGTCACACGGCTCTCGCAGAGTGAGGAAAGACGAGGAGTTTTACAACACTTGTCTGACAGTTGAGTGTTCAATAGAGTTAGTAGTTTGTTTCAAGTTATTTTCAACACTTTAAATTGGTTAATAGCACGGAAAAATAAACGACATTGGGACAGACCAACAGGAGCAATTTGGGGAAAAAAATATGAAATTGACCATATTTGGATATACGACGTTTCCGGCCAACAGCAACGCTATGCCACTGCCCCATTGGACAGCTTTGGCGACATAATGATGGCTGAAACTCAAACTTTCCAAACAACAATGCGTATTCCCATACATGTTCTTTCATTCTGTGGTATTTTAAACAGCTACAATGTCACAAAGAGCTTCAAAAACAAATATTAAACATTTTAAGACTGCCAGGAGTTTCTCCGCACATAAAGACACAGAGCAGGCAGATGGTGGCTCTGACGACTGTCATTTAAACACTGGTCTGTGTCGTTGGTATGTGCAACGTTTCAGCTAACTGGATCCAAACTGCTCAAGAATTGGTTAGCGCCTGTCACCACAGCCTTCTCTTCAAGCATTTTCACACCAGTCGTTTGGTGTGCACTAGTGTTCAAATAATAGCAAAGGAGGAAATCCGCACCAGCATTGACTTAAACTGAACCAAACCTGTCAACTGTGACACACCCAAAGTGGAAATTTCTTTAGAAATGTAGGTAGAAGGTGAGGCAAAGGTGCAAGATTCTACAAATAATCAAGCTGCTGACAGCTCAGGGAGCTATGTGTGTTGCACAGCAACAGGAGAAAGGGGTATTGAAATAAATAAATAAAGCGGCACGGTGGAGGACTGGTTAGCACATCCGCCTCACAGTTCTGAGGACCCGGGTTTCAAATCCGGCTTAGCTTGTGTGGAGTTTGCATGTTCTCCCCGTGCCTGCTTGGGCTTTCTCCGGGTACTCCGGTTTCCTCCCACATCCCAAACAACATGCATGGTAGGTTAATTGAAGACTCAAAATTGTCTATAGATATAAATGTGAGTGCGAATGGTTGTTTGTTTATATGTGCCCTGCGATTGGCTGGCAACCAGTTCAGGGTGTACCCCGCCTCTTGCCCGCAGTTAGCTGGGTTAGGCTCCAGCATACCCGCGACCCAAGTGAGGATAAGCGGTGTAGAAAATGGATGGATGGATGGATAAATAAAACAAGAGGCAAACCCACATGAACAAAGACGCAAAACTCAAATCTCTGTTGGCTTTCAAAACAAAGGTATTAATCATCATGACACACACACACAAACAGGTTTGCCGGGGGCCGGTAAGCCTGCGGGACACGTCAACAGATACGCTGACACCATTGTGCGGCCTTTAATGCTGCTGTCATAGCAACCAAGGTCAAGTGGTCTAAAGCCTGTGCACGGGAACAAACAATGCCCCACTCCCTGAAGAATTGATCGGAAATAATGAGCTAGTCACTGTCAGAATGGAGCCGGCAGGGAACACATGTCCCTGTGCAGCAAAGAACTACTGCACCTACAAGTCCCAAACACAACAACCAATGACAATACAGAGGATGGATTGCAGCCTGCGATCAAACAAGACATTTTAAGCTTGTGGACCTCCAGGCTCAAATTAACAGGTGGTTGCCACACGAGAGAGCTAACATGTTGAGTTTCATGTGCACCACAAGGTAAGAAGGCAACAAGTACCAGCCTAGTAAAATGCTGATGAAGTGCCACGCTAACCTTTCAGTCAAGAAGAATCCTTGAGAAAAAGAGAATCGACTCAAACATCCTGTATGTGCACACCAAACGCAATATCAGACTCATCTGTGAAGGATTCCAAGAGGGAGACTTTTGAAGTGCTTCTTAGTGGTTTGAAGTTCAGCCCTCTCTTCCATCTGTTCCAATTTATTCTTGTCTCTGTCATCGAGGCATCCGTATCTTGACTACGAATGGGGTGCCTGTCAAATAGTGCTCCAAATTTTCATTGGAGTGGTGACACACCTGACACAATCTGTCACTGATAAGGAGAAAGAGAACAAAACAACGTTTCTTGCCTCTCGCACATGATTAAAAACATAAGCCAGAGAATGTCGTTAGAAGAGGAGGAAATTTAAAATGTATACCCCGTGAATCGGTGGGGAGCAGATTATTGCTGATAGACAAACAACTTCAAAAACACATCAAAAATCCGTCAAAATCACATATGGGACACACTTTACTTCAGCTCACATATGCATACATGCAGGGACAGAAAAACAATAGAGCCAAATGCAGAGAGGCCTTACATGGCCAAGACTCAATGCAGAAATGAATTTACATTGAAAAGAAATTCAAATACTCTCTACAGGTTTGCCAACAAAGTCTTTCAGGCGACACCATTTCATTTGAATAATCTCACTTGATTCTGACCATTTAGTAAATTGAAGATAAAATTCAGTTTCTTGAAGGACATGCTGAAATAGAAACGGTATATTACAGTGCTAAATGAATAATATTCATTTTTATCATTTTCTATGATCGCAAGCTGTATCTTATGATAATATTTATATATTTTAGTAAATTTCAGCGCTTGGGCCCGCTATCCATACAGGACTTTAAAAATGGAATGGGATGAATATGGTATTAATAATTTATCTTTACCTGATTATACGCTGTCCTTTTTCCATGGTGTAGTGCTAAGATCAGCATCAAATTTTCGCTTTTTGAAGAGAAGAAAGAACCAGAAACTGGTTCAAAAATTTTAATCAGTTGGATCTGAAAAAATATAGAAACTAACTATCTTCTCTAAAAAAGAACTACATTTTTGCACAAAAGTTTTGCAAAATTGCTAATGCATTAGGGGATTTTAGGTTAATATCACTACATAACTCCATTGTTGAACATTGTTGAGTATGACTCCGTTATTGTGTAATGAAAAGCAAGTATGTCCTGATTTTGTCATTTTTATTTTTTTCAGTTTCTAAGCATGATCAGTTGCCAAACACTATTTTGTGCTTTGTTTTGGATGAATAAAATACATAAACACTATTAAAAAAAATTACAAATTCTGAGCCAGATTCCATTGTCCCTATTTGAGTAGGCACAATTGCAGGAGAATAAACACACAGAAAATTACTTTCCTGATGATTACAAGACTTTGTGGCCATTTAGACTCATCCTGTCGAATTAAAATAAGGCGTAGTGATTGCCAAAACCTGCACTGGTCTCTAGCAAGTGGACAAATAAACTAGTACCCATTTGTCTCGTTGTTGATCTGGCTCCGGCACCACTTTAGCACAAGCTGGAAACTAACAGCGGGACCTGTCTGGTGGAAAGTGGGAATCTGTGTGTATTGTCTTGTGTGTGTATTGTCTCTGTATCATTAGTTCATGGTTCAATGTCTTGTCTCACTTCTTCTGAAATATTAATTGAGCCAGAGACTAATGTGACCTTTCCGGTGCAATCATCTCCCGAGCGTCGTAATAATGACACCCCTGAACTGAGTCGACAGCACAAGCTGTTTAACAAACTCCAATATAAATACCAATTGCTGTGATTCTGATCATATTTTCTTCCACCATGGACCCACTCAATGGCTCCTCGGTGCCCTGGAATGGCTCATACTGACTTGGAAAGAAAACTGCTTACTGGGGAAGATATGGAGTTGGTCCCACCTTTGTAATTCTGTTTCTACGTCTGCCTTTCTATGACAAAGAAAACTATTTGTGAAGTCAGACGTTAAAAACGCCATTCTAGTTAATTCCAAAGTCCAAAATGTGGCGTGATTACATTTAAAGTCAATGCAGTTTGCGTGAATAGGCTGCAGTGGCCTCTCACAGCGCACCGTTGCCGCGTGCGAGGGTTGTGGGGTGGCAAGGCTGAAAACTGAGTATTTTTAAAAAAAATAATAATTTAAATTAAAAAAAAAAAACAATCAAAAGAATTTGGGGGGTCTTGTCCTAACGGCCATCATCGCCGGCAAATGCCCGCATTGAGATCAAATCACACGATTGAACTTGTGCGAGTAACGCGAGGTGAAAGTTTGCGTCGCAACCTGTCAGAACATAGCAAATATTGAACATTTAACATTTACAATTGCCAAAGGGTTCCAAATTGGGGAGGAAAAATCACTCTCAAAACATCCCCCACTATACGATAAGCGCTCACAATAATCTTTCAGAAACATACGAGAATCAGACACTTTGCCAACTATAATTGGGTGTGAGGTAAAATGCTCAGATTTGTCCTGATTTGTGGTAGATGCATACCCTGCTTTAGCAGATATCGCATCTCCACTCACACTCTGAGAAGTAGCAGGTGTGAGACATTGGTGCAAACTGCTGTTAGACATCCATCTTTGAACAAAGGCAATTGTTAGTAACTTATGAAAGAATAACTCCCAGAAAGAGGACAAATGCTGATTTTCTCACTAACTCTGTCAAAGATTATGGTCGAAGAAAAGATTTAAGAGGCAGGCTGGTTGGTGAAATGGGCTATATTAGCCTTTGTGTCCGTTACAGACACGCAGAATTTATGGCACACACATGCACACACGCCCACATAGAACACTCCGCTGATGAATAAATACACATCATCATTGGGAGGCAGTCAGTAATTCATATGTCATCAACACACACCATTAAAAAGTGGATATATGCAGACAAGCACACACAGACATCGACAACGAAAGCAGCATCAGTGTTTATCATGCAGCCAGCTCAGCTCAGACGACAGTTACAGATGGAGGTTCTCCTAATTCAACGTTGTTTTTAATTCTATCTTTTTCAAGATGGCTATGTGTAATTAATAACTATCATATTTACCATGAACCCATTGGTCATACCCTGAGGTGGGTAGTAACGAGCTAAATTTATTTCTTTACAATTAACGTTTTGGATTAATTGTACTTGTCAGAGCAGTTTTAATGCAATAATAACTGAAATTGCACATTCCTATTTGAGAATTTGAATTTTTGACATGCACTTAAAAAAGCCACCAGTTACTCAGTAGTTTGGTAGTTTTTTTTTTTTTTTTCCCCGCTGAGTACGTACTCTTATTCAAGTTATTTAGTGGACAACATTTTACTTTTATTTTAGCCATATTATTCTAAAGTAACAGTTAAATTCAGTACAATTTATGTCTACTCTACACACCTCTGGTTGTGGCTAAATATGTCCATTCCCTCCATTGTCACTCTCCCAGAGTCTCTGTGGCTGCGGTCATTTCTCTAATTTATAATTATGTAAGTTATAATTGATGATTTATGCCATCAAACCAGAAAAGAACAACTCTGACTTGTTTATGCACCTCAAAACCTAAGTCTTAAAAGTCGAATATTGAGCTTGCACAATTCAGAATTCAACCAAAAGATGGAGTGAAAAGAATCCCTCTACATTCCCATAAAACTCATGAATAAATAATGGAAGATGTCAACATATTGTGCCAATGCTCTTTTTATCCGCATCAAAAGATTAACTACGTGTTTTGCTTGCTCTTTGGCTTTTTGTTGCCCATTTCAAATGAAGGCGCAATAACTTCTTATACGTAAAGCATTACGTTACATAAAAATTTGAACAAATGGTGGTTGACGAGCTTCCCAGAACATCCAGGTTCCACTGTATTTATTTTAAGGGGGAAAAACCCATAATATTGCTCATCCTGTTATCATATTTTAAAAGCATGGGTGGGGAGCTGATTTATGTCATCCAAAGTACGCAGGATGGTGTTGTAAAACATTCCTATTTTTTTTTCCCCTTTCTATTGCTTCTTTCTCCAAGTTCAAATATTATGATCAATAATGCAGCCAAACAATCAAGGCCCAATCAATTAAGTCCTCATCTGTGATTCACATCCTGCTTATCTCTGAAGCTCTTGTATGATGGACACGTAAAGTTTTATTACAGAACGGCATAGATAAGGCTCTATTTTGATGTATAAAACTATGTTATTACATATTCTACAGTGGTTGTACTGCATATAATGCAAAACCCATTTTACCTATTCAGAGGGGACCAAAGTTATTCACTTGTTTTCCATGCATGTTCTCCCTCCCCTACATAGACAGTGTGATAGTGTCAACTCTGTAATATTTCAGCACAGCACAGTTTTTAGGGCAAATTGATGCCAGTGACATTGTTGTACCTTTGCATAAAAACCGTGGGAAGACAGGCAGTGAGAAAAGTTTTGCTGGCAGGTTGGATAACAAATGGACCGCCATTAAGTTGCTCGCAACGACGCTAACCTTTCTGTAATCGCATGCTGCATGAAGCTTTGAAGCTGCCAATGCGACTTCGCTCCGGGCTCCCAATACACCATTTTGTAAACAGCAATTCAGAATTAAGTCTTCAAGGCATGATGGGAAATATGCATTGACATCAATCAATTGCTGACATCTCTGGCTACAGAAAATGGACTCCATTTGAAACTTATGAATATGAAAGTACAGAACAACCTCCAAAGTCAAACAATCTCGTCCGTGAATTACTTACTCCCACATGAAATGGAAAGTGACAACAAATCACCATAAACCTTTTTTTTAACTGCACAGAAAATATTTGGAGCAATATTTTAACATTTGTAACACTCATACAAGTACAAGGTGAAGCAAACCATTCATGTTAAGTGGCTTTTCTAAATCTAAGTTTTGTCATATGTACAAAAACTTTTCATTTCTGATGACGATGATAAAGACGTCAAATTTCGCTGACAAGACTCACTTTGTATCCACCACTATTCCACAATAAAATGTTATATTCATTAAGAAAATGTACTAGCCCCTAAAAATGAAGATGCATTACATATTTCACATGCAGGCAAAAAAGGACGCTTTAGTTGTATAGTCAAAGGCTTATTAACTTAAAGTTGACTGCATCAGTATATCATGGCCGAAAAAGTGATTCATCCATTTTCATGTCAGGAGATTATTTTATGAGAGACTGTAAATTATACTGTATTTGCCAGTGAATCAATGTCAGGTTAAATTGTTAAAAACGACTGTCCAAGGAGAGCCAATTCCCACCCAGTATATTAACAAGGTGAACTGATGCAAAAATGGATCAATGACATAATCAAGGTGGTTTTTAATCAAATGGGAATTCTTGCACAGGAATTCGAGAATATCAGCCTTCCAGCAATTAAAGTAAAGTTTAAATTATTAAAGCTTCAGCCCCACCCAAGAGTTTATCTTATCAATTTGCATGGAAGTGTGAAACTGAAATTAAGTTTTAGTCCATTCAAGCACTAGACAAATCCTGAAGTAATCTGTAGTATCCCTTGCTCATTCTAATTTATTCTGCCCCTTTTCTCAACTGAATACTTAACGGATCTATGGTGATAAAGGTGAAGGCTTCAGATCGAATGCAAAGCCTGGAAAGAAAGTACCTAACAAGCCCCACTGAGTCTCTCTGCTCGTGCCGTGACATGACGGCCATAAACCATGACATCTTTAAATTAACCAGACAAGGTGCTGACAAACGAGTAAGGCCAAAAACTGATTTGCGTCCGCCTACGGACAGGACAGGGAAGAAAAAAGGATACAGGCCGTGCATATCGAATCAAATATGTCACTCTTAACCAATACAATATCAGCATTTATTCCTTGCATGAAAGGCTCGGATCGAAGAGGGGTTTTGCACGACTGCATTTTCTCTTCTGTGCATCAAGAGAGCGGCACGGCTGAATAGCTAATGGACCATCATATTTAAGTAGCCACGCCAAGCAGCCATCACATTAAAGCTAATTTAATCTGCTAATGTGACAGGTCTCCCTCTCTCTGTTTAACTCTCACATGCTTAACGACGCAATACTAACAGAGTGTCTGTCAAGAAAGAAACAAAATAAATTTGCATTAACTTCGTCAATGCCTCTATGTATAATGTTTTTTGGGGTTTTTTTTTAGAGTTAACTGACATCCAACCATTGTATTTTAATGGGATTCAAATTAAACGGTCAAGCGTTTCAGAACAGCATTATCATTAAACAAAACATAACGAAATTAATGATGGTTCCTGTTCCGTCATATTTAAATAAACCATATTTCACAAATTCTGCCAGGGTATGTAAACTTATCAGCACAACAGTACATACATGCAGTCATACGTACCCCCGTCATATTGGAATGAAAGTGTAGGCTACACCTTTTTCATTACCACTAGGTGGCGGTGGCATATTAGAATGAAAGTGTACAACTTTCTCATAGCCTCTAGGGGGTGGTGGCATTTTGGAATGAATGTGTACAGCTTTTTCATAAGCTCTAGATGGCGGCATACATTTATAAAATGGGAAGGTGTTTTCCGTTTTCCGCTATACCCATGTATAATGCGCACTATTGACTTTTGACCAAAAAAAATTTGGGGGGGGGGGGGTGTGTGTGCATTATACATGAGAAATTACGTTAATAACTGACATGGACATCCATGCAAGTGACGGTGCGTGAGTAATGCCTCCATGCCCAAGATCACATGGTGCAACTGTGCTGTGTCCACGGAAGTTACCATGCTTGAGTGCAGCGAGTCAAACAAATCAAAGGAGTCAAGCGTGCACAAGCACGGCAGGAATGCTGAGTGTGAGTGCACCCTTAATCAGTCCCAGTAGAGATTTCAGTTTGCTCACAGCCAAGTGGAGACATATGCTCTACATACTAGTGCACAGCATACATTTATATGTTTAAAAATTCAGAACAACTTTGACTGAAGTGAAAGTGGCTCTGGTTCTGATGCAGTCATCCAAATCTCTTGATACAGCCAGAGAAGGTCGTACGTCAGAGGTGGTGATGAAAGCAAAACCAAAACTCTTGTAAACAGTCAGTGCTTAAAGGGTAGTTGGCAATTTAAAAAAATAAAATAAAATAATCTTTGTTAAAACAGTCACTACGATTTGTGGTACACGATAAATTAACACACTCATGGATGGCTGCACTCATCAAAGCCACACCCCCATGGCCACATTAAAAAAAATAAAAATAAAATAAAAACATTCCAAATGATAACATTTAATGTTTAAGTAACCTTCAATTAAATGTAAGGTGCTTTTCTGGGGTTACAAAGTAACTAGGCGACAGATCAAATTTATCGTGTAGTAGTGTCAAGTCAATGTTTTTTTAAGAAATGTATATATATATTTTTTTTTAATTGCAAATTCCCCCATTAACATTCAAAGCAATCTCGGTCTCGCTGAAATTGGAGGGAATTGCAGTCTATTTCTTGCACACATTACCACTGAAGGAAACCATTTAAAAAAAAAACATCTCCTACACATTATTTTCTGGATTATAGCTAAGGAGAGAAATAAGAAAAAGAAAGAAAGAAACATTTAAGACTCAGTTTTTGTTGTTGTTTTTTTAAGGGTTACCAGGTGAGGGCAGCCCGCAAGTGAAAGCTCCAACAAAACAAACAAGAAAGAAAGCAGAAAGAAGAAAAAAACAAGGCCACCTTTTTCTTCGGAGGAAAAGTAGCAGCTCATACAGTGATGGCTGTACGTGATGTCCTGGAAGGCCACGCGTAAGTCTGATAAATCCATAAGTGGAAAAAATGCTGGTCGACTTCGACTTTAGATTTTGCGTCATAATGATTTTTCTCAGGGAACTAAAACAGGATGGTATGTAAAGGAAATCGTGTGTGTTCATTAGTTCTGTTTGCACATGTCTGTGCTGTCACATTAGGCCTGCAAAACTCCAGACCACAAGGTCATTGGCGCCACATTATTTGTCTTTTCAACATCTCCGTGTAGCAGCTTGGTCTTGCAAACCCTCTTACCTGCATCGCAGGCAACCTATGAGTCCAAGCTCTCACTGGAAACCAAAAAAGGAGATAACCCCGACATCAATGTGAATGCACTAACATTTTCCCATATAGCTGTGGCCTCACACTTAAATGCACCAGCAAAGAGCCACACTTACTGTACATACACAGACGGGCTCTCCAGCTGAGCTCGAGAGACCTTCTTTAATAGCGCTTGGCTTCGAGGAGATCTGATGGGACCTTGGGAGCAAAGGAGGGTTTAAAGAGTCATTGCTTTAACGAAGGAAAATATGACGCCAGAGAGGAAGACGAGGATGGAGTGAGGGGAAAAACAAACTATGGATTCAGAAAGATGAATAGTGTGAGAGAGGAGGGGGAAAATTAAGTCAGGGAGGTGAGAATGTATAAGTCTGAGCAAATACTGTAGTTATTACCAATCTCTGAAGGGTGGTGGCATAAGCTGAACAGACTGGAAGTTGGGCAGCACTGCTACCAGCGGCGACTGGTGTCCGCTTCACAGCACCGCAACCTGACGAAGGCTTAAAAGGTAATGGAAGTGGACATAAAATATAGGAGCTTTGGCACGCTTGAAGAGTCAAGAGTGTTTGATAAGTCCAGGCCCACTTCAGGTTCTACACAGTCAACATTGAAGGTCTGACACATTTAGCACCCTCGATTTGTCAAACTTGAACTAATGTTAATTAAAAGGGGAGGAAAACATACTTTTTAGTATGTCTCAGAGGGTTTAGAGGTGTGATCACTCTGCCAAAAGGCGCGGCCGGGTACAATTTATAAATAAGACGATAGAAACCCTAAGTTCTTTGGCAGGATAGCTGTCGTTATAATGCTTTTCTTCACACCAACCTTTTCCTCACTCTAAAATATAAAGAGGTCTGACCGGCCAAAAAAATTACAACTTCAATAAAATGAGGTGGTAAGAAATTCCAACGCAGCGGGAAGCTTGCCCATGTTTCCATGGTGTGTCTAGAGAATGTTATCATTAAGTCCCAACAAAATAGTAATGTATCAGTATTAAGAGGTTGTGTCAAAATGATGGTCATTCTTAAGAAGAAAAGCATCACTGTTCTTGCCACGGGGCCCGGCAAAGTTCATCAAAGCAGAATTTCCCATATTGCCAGCCGTTTTTAGAGAATTTTGACTTAGCTTTCAAGTCTCACAGAATATTGTGTAATTTTCACAATATCAGCACCAAACCTACCAAAAGACAAAGTTAACAGTTGGATTACAGCTGACAAATATAAACTTTCACGACAGTGAACGAGTTAAGATATAATACCGATGGACCAGCCAAAACACCTTCGCATTGGCTAATAGTATTGCTCAGAGTTGCGTGCAGGTGGTATTTTTCTTTTCCGTTTTACATTACTTTCCAGTGACACATATCCAATATCACTATAACCTTTATTGAACACAAAACAACCTGCCTGTGCACAGATTCAAAATGCAGGTACAACAACTACACACTTGTACAGAAAACAAAGAATAAGTGAGACTTAAAAAGGGAGTGGGTGCAAAAATTAATTTTTAATTGTCTCACTGCTACTTAAGAGTTTGACGGTAATAAAATGGTCTGATCAATACAGAGAAGCAGGCAATGAGGTTCTTTTCCTATTTTAAGCAGGCATGTTGAGTTTATTAGCATCCCTAAAGCTAGATTTGGTAACTTGGAACTACATTGCAAACTTCCTAAGAGTTCACTAATTATTTGCCACTGTCACAGAGTTCCTTTTAAACCAGAGGGGTTACAAACTATCAGCTGACTCGCAGGTTTCATTAGGCTCCACACACACACGCACACACACACGCACACTTGGAATAGCAATCAGCACAGTATTTGTCCCCAGGACCGTCTAATACAAACCAGGTGAGCAACAACAGCAGTTAATAATAAGTCCAATTTACTTCCAAACTTGCATCACAGGGCACCGTTTAAAACAGCAATTTGAAAGAGTAAATCAGTCTCGGAGCAAAGACATTCGCTCCGTTTATCCCCTGAGATTTGTATACAAATATCCCAGTGAACAAATCTAAGCAGACGTCCTCCATCCGTTTAACGATAGTCGCAATTTCCTTTCTTCTTCTTTGGATGAAAATGACCTCCGTGTATTTCTTCAGCACTCGACACCATGGGTAATTTTCTCCATTTCAGCCGCTGATTCAGAAGCATTTGCATAAAAATGTTCGCTTTTGAGGCTCCCATAACAGAGCGCGGCTCTAAAACGTAATTACTCTCCTAAATAGTGGTGACTAATTACAGAGGTGTGACAAACAGGTAGCAGAACGGAGCAGGCGGCCTGAAACACAACGGCTGGGTCGGTCGGCTACTGTGGAGCGAGTGGCTCAATGGGAAGCAGTAAATTCATTTAGGCTGGCTTTATTAAACCCCGCTCCTTGGGCCCTGCATCATGCTCTCCCTTTGGCTCTCGCACTCTCCTTGCTCTCATTTGCGGGGCGGCGGATGTGCCGTGGGTAAGAAAGCAGAGATCATGCCGATGAGAGCGGCGCAGAACGAGCGGGGAAACGCTGCAGGGAGGTACGTGGGGTTAATAGATGAAGAGGGAACAGCAGTGAGAGGATGTGTAGGAAGAAGGGAAGTGAGCGGAAGAAGGAAGACAAAGGAGAGGGATGGTATCAATAAAAGCAGCACTATAATAAAGAACGAGAACAAGGCAAACTCATACCACATGCTGGCAGGACAGAACAAGGGCACATGGACATGTGCGCAATTGATGATAAAGAAGGAGGACATAAAAGGATAAGCATATAAAAGAATACTTTTCAGCATGGCTTTCTCCAAAGGCCCCCCAGAGAACAGAGGAAGAAGGAAAATTACAGCTTTGGTCCTCAAACCAGGGCCAAATGCCAAGTCTCCAACATGGTGGAACAAGAGCAGCCGAGCCCTGCGGTCTCTTTACCATTTAGATTACACAGGCGGCGCTCTGACCTCACAGTATGGACGACCACAATAAGCCACGGAGTCTGCTGCCTGCCACCTGTAACCCAAACAACCTGTACACAATAATACTAACCATGCTCGATGCATGCTCGCAAAAGGAATACACTCAAACCTCGGTTCACAAACTTCATTCATCCATCCATCCATCCATCCATCCATCTTCTACCGCTTATCCGAGGTCGGGTCGCGGGGGAAGTAGCTTCATGAACTTCATTCATTTCGATAATTTTTCCCTTTTATATGAATGGATATCGTATCCAGCCCCAGTATTTTGGGTTTAGTTAAAAATAAATATAGACATAAATGAACTCTATACTGTGTCTATGTTCTAAAGAATAGTGCAGATAATCGCCACAACAAACTGCATAGCGAGATCAGAAACACCAACACCCGTCACGTGTTATATATGTTTTCCTTTTGTTCAACAATATTACGATAGGACTCCTCATAGCATTATAATTTCACTTTTCACTTTCTTGGGAGCCAGTACTCGGGGCTAATTTAAACCAAAAACAAAAAAGGGTAAATCTTCTGGATTTTACAATGCAAGTGAAAGCACAATGAGCGATCAACATGGATCCTGTAACTGTACGCAAACTGAATCATACTTCATGAACTGAACTAAGATCTGATCGAAAATCTTGTTCATAAACCGATTTTCTCGTGAACTGAGGTTTGACTGTACAGTGAACCCCCCATTCATCACTGGGGATATGTTACAGACTCACCTGCAAAATAAATAAATAAATAAATTTTTGAACGTTTTTTTTTTAAATAGCTTTACTCCTCCCTTTAAACACACTTAAAGTTATTAAATCACTTTTTAAAGTATTCCTTAGCACCTGTTCTCACTCAGAGTTCACCAAATATGAGGTATAGTGTGCTTGCGTCAAGCTACTGGCCACTCCGAGTTTAAATTTACTGCAAAACCTTAACAAAACCAAAGAGAGTTCAACATTGTATAGTTAAACACCAAAATGTTTGAACCAAACCGTTTAATTTAATTAAACTAAATGAAAGTCCGCTAGATGGCGGCACGGTGGACGACTGGTTAGAGCGTCAGCCTCACAGTTCTGAGGACCCGGGTTCAATCCCCGGCTCCGCCTGTGTGGAGTTTGCATGTTCTCCCCGTGCCTGCGTGGGTTTTCTCCGGGCACTCCGGTTTCCTCCCACATCCCAAAAACATGCATTAATTGGAGACTCTAAATTGCCCATCGGTGTGACTGTGAGTGCGACTGGTTGTTTGTTTGTATGTGCCCTGCGATTGGCTGGCAACCAGTTCAGGGTGTACCCCGCCTCCTGCCCGATTACACCTGGGATAGGCTCCAGCACGCCCGCGACCCTAGTGAGGAGAAGCGGCTCAGAAAATGGATGGATGGATGGATGGAAAGTCCGCTAGGTTAATGCCAACATACAATGAGAAATGCCATAGACGGGGCTAACGAAACTAAGCATAGACAGTACAGTAATTATAAACCTTAAAACAACTGCTTCTTGAACAAACAAAGCAGCAATACATACAAACATACCCTACAGCAACACTCACAGACATCAGTGGTGTCGTGCGAAAACCTCACATCTCCAAAACTATCACTTTTCAGTTGCAGCACAACGTGCTATTACACTGAATGGGCGCAACCCGAAATCTGGACTTGCCTGCATACTGGAGAAACCCATAAAAAATGAGCTAGCTCTTGAAAATCTGTGCTATCGCGGGGGAACGCTGTAGTTTGTTTCCCTGGCATGGTCCTTTTCATTTGAACCATTTTGAACTAAATTGAACCGAGCGCATGCTGGGTGGGTGATGGCTGTTGCAGAATGATCATGAAATAGAGAAAGCACATCTCACAAATGGGTTGAAAACTAATTTTGAGCCTTGGTTTTTGCCTTTTCATTGGGGCCTGGTGACCATGCATGTTCTCACAGAGTCCATTGCTGTGGTTCCTGGCCATTGGAGCACTTCATGAGAACAAGATGGCATTACCTACTGACACACTGATTCTAAGTGACGCCGATCACTTTTAACACACAGAACCATCTGCAGGGTGAATAATGGATGCAGTCTCGGCTTTCACAGGCCTGAGGAAACAAGCCAAGCTCCTTGGCGGGAGTCACACTGAGCCCTGTGGCCATATGTACTTTACTGACACACACACACACACACACACACACACACACACAAATGCCTACTGCAGCCTGGCCAAAAACCGGAGTATCTACACATATGCCTAAATAGATGTACTCAAAGACATGCCTTGGTGACTTTGGGTGTTAAATTGAAACTATGTTGGCCTGGTTTAAAAATCATACACGACACTGAAAAAAATAATAAATAAAAAAATAAAATAATAAATCAAGAGGGTACGATCAAAATGACTCATGCCCTTTGCTTTCCTGAAAAAGTCTGGAAATTAGGCTGTGGAACAATTTGGAATCGACTTTTTATAAATCCAGTGGGGTGGGGAGGGTCCGTTTAACAGTAAAGTAACCTTGAGAAAGGAAGTAAATGAAAAACATAAAACCTCCAAAAAGGGTGAACCTGGATAAAAGCAAGAAAATCTAATAAGAGAAAAATCGCTCTCAGTAGCAATCTTCTATTTGGAAAACAACATTTTGCATCTTCAGGTCTTTAAATTATGTTTACTACATTGGCTACTTGTCTTTTCTCCTGCACTGGTAATCGACCAACGCAATAACAATTTAGACAACATGAGCCAAACACAGGGAAACAGGAGGAAGATGTATTTGAACAAAATTGAGACAATAATTCTTGGCATCATGGGTCAAGAATATGGTTAGCATGGTTTTCAGTGTCAGGATTTTGACTCATTTTGTTAGATGATAGCACTTTAAGATGTGATATGCATGGCTTTCCTTGGAATGAATTGCATTTGGGCGCTTCATGATCTAAGATCAAAGCGGTGAAGATGGACATTCACATTAGAGATTTAACAATGGAAGTGAGAAGGGACAGCTCATGGATATGTAAAGCTTTAAACCATACCAAACATCCCTCCATCTTTTATAGCGCTTGTCCTGATTAGGGTGTCGAATGACTCGAAGCATACTGCAAAAGCAACCATAGAGGTATTTTTTTTTTTGTTAAGCAAAGAAGTGCAATGTTATGCAATGGCCAAGTCAATCATATGACCTGAATCCAATCGAGCATGCATTTCACTTGCTGAAGACAAAAATGAAGGAAAAGCATCACCAGGGAAGAAATCCAGCGTCTGGTGATGTCAATTCGTTCCAGACTTCAGGCTATAATTGTCTGCAAGGGATTTGCTAACAAGGAAGTTAGCTTTATAATTGTTATTTTATCTCATTACTTTCGGTGCCTTAAAAAGTGAGACGCATACACAACCTATTGTTTACCTGATTTGTATGTAAATACTCTCAAATGAAAGCTCAAAGACTCCACTTAAAGCTCATTTTGTTTGCTTCATTTGAAATCCATTGTGGTGGTGTTTAGGGGCAAAAACATGAGATGTCCTAAGATTTGTAGGCCAGACTGTATACTTCAAGAATAAATAGACTAGAGCACTAAAATGACGGTGCGCACTTCATGAGAAGTAGTCTTAAGCAACATCATTTATAAAAAAAAAAAAAAAAAAAAAAAAAAAAAAAAGAGTTTGAATGTTAATTGGTTATAAGAAGAGATGGAAGATGCTGCAGGTCAAAAGAAAATGTAGGGGCCCTATTAGTTCTTTCCACTTCTTGCCTTTGTGTCACCATCCTGAATACTTAAAGGCATTGGAGTTTGACGCTCCCATTACTCAAAATTAAGCACCGCGGCAGCGTGTTTGTCGTAGCGCACCTTCACATGCAACCTGCCAAAAATAATCACTTAAGCGTTTGTTTGCCTGACAGCGGGAGAGTGTAAAGAACAGAGAAAGGCAACTGGAGGAGAGATGAAGTGTGAGAAACCAAGATGGGAAAACAAGGCGGGCGAAGTGTTGATTGGCTATGTGAGGTTCATTGAACAAGTGTTGTCTTGCTATCATGTCTAACAACCCAGCAGCCGAATTGCTCTTCAGAACACAACTTTACCGCCCCTCCCTCCTCCAACTTTGAGCATCACCTCACACATGAGTAATTAGACCAGCACCTAGATTTGTAATATAAATAATGAAAGTCCCTTCAATGACTTTCATTTGAGAGCTACATGCAATGGTGAGGAGCAGAAAGCACTGATGCAAGTGTGAAGGTTTCAGAGGAGCCCAAAAAAGAAGTGACAAGGACATCGGGAACGCCCCTCAGCAACTCTCCTCAAATCTGGAGAGACAGATGGTGGAGTAACAAGACGAAGACAAATGTCTGTCGGTCCCTGTTAAGGGCTCGGCTGACATTTTGCTTGGCATTTAGAAAATAAGTTTTAAAAGAATACAACAGAAAAGGGGTTAGCTCAGATAAACTAGTTGGCTGGAGTAAGTAAGTAAATGTTATTTCTTGGCACTTCTCACAGAGACGATTCACAGTCTTATGTGGTTAAAATTCAAAAGAAAATGCAGAAGCACAAACGTTATGCAGTTCATATGACAACGAACAATCAAAAAAGCAATAAACAATCGTTTAAAAAAAAAAAAAAAAAAAAAGAAAAAAGGTTTTGGACTACTTTTTTAAAACGTTGACAGAAGTGGACACCAATTGTACATGGAAGCTTTACATCCCATTTCCACTCCAATATTGACTTGGGTCTGGTCTAATGGTCAGTTTTACATTTCAAAATAGGACAACGGGAAACAACCAAGAACCACACCACATTAAACATATCAGTTGGGACCAGACACACTAAAAAACGGATGACAAGAAAGATGTCCTGTAGTAACCATGTGGCAGTGGAGACAAATATATTTGTGTGAAGACTGAAGACAGCAAGAAAATGCACGGCTGCAGGAAAGTGGAGACTGGGGAGTAGTATACAACAGCGTCTAGAAGTTAGGCACAGCGACAGGGTAACCATATGTTAGCGCTAAGAATTTCCCTTGACCTCCATGGACAAACATCCATCAATTTTCTATACCACTTGTTCTTGACTCTGAAACAAAGGCCAAACAAACACTGGACTGGTTGCCAGTCTATTACAGGGCACATAAAGAGAGACAACCAATCACACTTACATTCACACGCTCCCTGAGTGGGAACTGAACCCATGATGGCCGCAGAAAGGACGTGAACCACTACTGTACATTGTCTGACTCCACTACTGTATTGACAGTTTGCTTTATTGTGAAGGAATGTTACCACAGTAAACAAAAATTTGCAATCACATTCATGCACACACACGCACACACACACACACACTGGATTATGGGCATTTTAACAAAGGCAATGATCAAAATTACAATTACACAGAAAAAAATTCTTAAACTGTCCGAGCTTTAAATGTTTTCACAGACAGTAAAAATGATACTGAACGTCTGTATGTACAAATAAAATTTTAATATCACTAAGAATCATTCCGGTCCAAGACAAATACAATCTTTGTAACCACACAAAAGAAACAGTGTGTGAACAGAGTCAACAACAAATCCATTATGTATAAAACACAAAGACTCCTGAAGATGGGGGAAAAAAACCGCTATCATGAAAAAAAAAATGAAAGAAAACTCAGGCATCTAATTCAATTATTCCACTTTGATCATAGCTTCCTCCCAATTTTCAAACTGTGAAATTTGAAAAATGTCGCTCCCACTTTGGCCAGCTATCACGGCTAGAGACGATACCGAGAAATAACCGGCCCGCTCGACGCCACCCGCATGCAGCCCATTGTATCCTCTCATGCCGAGAAATGACAGTGACCAAAAATTGACGTCCCACTGTCGCAATCTGCCCATTGGCGTGCGACGCAGTAAAAGTCTTGATTTGTTCATCTTTTCTCACTTTATTACGTGGATGCTATTCGCGGCCATTACCTAGAAAGATCGGCGAGATCCAGATGGCGCAGTGTTTCTTTTGCCGCAAAATGAAAGACAAGTGAGAAGGGAAGAAAAAAAATAAAGAGGCGACAAAAGAAAAATGACCAAGTACTTTACCACCCACAGGGCTGTATCTCTCCAATGGCCTCTTATCAGGGGACAAATTGATCCTGGAAATAAGGGGTCATTTCCTGCGCCTGTTTACCTGCCCCTGGCCAAGTGCCATCCCACTGGAGCATTCACACTGCTTCTGACCCTGCTGTGCCCTCAGAGGACTATTGTGAAGAGGGCTCAAGTCATTTTGGTCTTCACTGTGATGCCAAGCAAGAGCTGTTGGTATGCATCCCTACAACTGTGGGTGTGTGGGTGTGTGGGTGTGTGTGTGTGAATGTGAGTGAGAGTGTGTGTGTGTGAATGTGAGTGAGTGTGTGTGTGTGTGTGTGTGTGTGCGTGTGTGTGTGTGCGCGAATGCATGCCTGTGCGCGTTGATGTCCATGACACAGAGGACCTGCAAAACCTTGAAACACACGCACGTCACACTAGGGGTCCATAGTTTGCCACAGGTTACAATGCATTAGTTTGCGCAGCAGTATAAGAATACAGTGGTGTCTTGACTTACAAGTGCCCAACTTAAGAGTTTCTAGACTTATGAGCCATGACTTGGTAATTTTTTTACTTTTGCTTTGTGTTGCGAGCCAAAATTTTAGTAAGGAGTAAAGCTTCAGATTGAGTGGCTGGGAGCTGGAGCATTGGCATCATAAATATTGAGGCATATAAAGCAAGTGGGTAACTATGAACAAATAAGATTTGCCTATTGTAAAATACTAAAATAAAAAATAAGAAATTACTAGTAGCATTAAGTATTTTTAGTATTATATTTACATTTATATGTAGCCATTAATTTCTTTGTATTGTTTTTCGTTTGTAATTACAGTGGAAGCGATACAACAGAAATCAGATAAAACGGACCGTCGGGACTGAACAATGTGTCCAAAAATAGTTTCACTTAACTGCCACTGACAAAGTCTGCTAGTTCCAGAACTGGCTGCTGTTGTTTACTGGCGCTGTGGCGCAATGTAGGCAGAGAATGGCACTGACGTTTTTCCTGGTCACAGATACATAATATGACTAGATGTGGCTCCCGTGCCTAAGTGGCAGCCATATTGAATGTCAGGGGCATTGACGTGGCGGCCATGTCATGATGGTTATATCTATTGTGCCGTAGAGCGCAGCGGAGAGAGAAAGAGAGAGAGCGACATGGCGGCAGTGTTAACTCTGAGGAATACAAAACACTCTGGAGTCTGGAACATGCTATTTTGGTACAATAAAAAAACATTTTGTCAAGACATTCGCCTTTGGCAACAGATTTGGAACGAGGAAGCACACTAATTCCTCACGGCTCAAGACAGCGACTCGCCCATGACGAGCACTGTATGTCTACAATGCCACCACGACCAAGCACACCAGCGTGGTAAATTTGGATAGAATATAAAACTTTCAAACTTTGTTTTATATTTATTTACAACAACCTTATACTGAACTGGGCATTTTAGAAACATTTTTGTATGTGGCCTCAATGTAAAGGACAATCAGCTATATCGGACGACAAACCGCACCTATTAGGCTGTTTTTTTTAAGGTTCCACTTGATTATTAATCATTAAAACATATGTATCGAATTGAATGCACATTTGTTCACTTCTTTGCCGGTTTAGCCTCGTAGATTGCTATGAAAAATTCTAATTTGTCTCGAAATCAAAATTTTGTCCATAGCAAAATAGCTGCATTTTAACTTTTGCTTCTGTGGCAAATACCTTCAGGTATTTAATATTCATATCAGGGAGGAAGTGGGACATTGTGCTTGTACAGTATATGCAAGTGTCAGGCCAACTTAGTTCCAGAGGTGTACCTCCAAGGTGTTTCATAGAAGTAGCTGTTGTTGGGAGTGTCATCACATAGCGGCTTGCAAGTTCTAGTCATGCATGATGAAACCGGGAAAACCTGACTGCATTTGCAAGTGAAAGGGGGAGAACTCAAATACTATTATTGCCTGACTGAGTTTGAACATTTTTAGGATGATGCACGCACGTACCACATAATATATAGCACGATCCGGTGTGGCAGTATTATTGATGCTTTAAATCCAACATGTTCTCACACACCCACATACGCACACCTTTAAATACAAGCATTCCCACCCACCTTCATGCATCAAGCCGTGTTACTGTAAAGAGTAACAATAAAGCATCTTACGACTGCAAGGCTTTTATATGCTTTCAGTCCTTGAGCAGCAGTCGGCATGTACACATTCACACACATACATACATGTACACACAATGATAAACACACTGAAATGTCCAGGAGGCACTGAGAGTAAACTGGACCTACGACTAGTGGATTTTAAAAATGGATGGTGGAAGATTCATCAAGAACGGCTGACCACCTCAGTCACCCTCAAAGCTAAAACACACAATATTCCCAAAGGGTGATCCGGACAATTCCAGTCAGATGCATGCACGTCTTGAGCCCATGAGCCAGTTCAGTGAATATCATTACGGCATCAATGCACCACGTTGTGTGTGCGTGAGTGGGCGCGTGCAATTCAAACTTCATGTTTTTATGATTGAAAGGAGCTAGGCAGGGTATTACCGTCTCATTCCCATCACGTGTCTGGTGCAAAGTCAGTGCAAGAATGATTCCACACACACACACACACACACACACACACACACACACACACACACAGTTGCACCATGTGCACCACGTTAAAATTCAATATTGTGTTCACACTCCTGAGCTAGACTGGGAGCACAGTCGGCGAAGGAGCAACAACCGTAGCTGCAAATCGATAGATTAAATTGAAACATATGAATAAAACACGGGGTGATAAATAAAAGAGGAGATGGTTTACTCTTGTTGCTACAATACTGTGCAGCCCCCCGTCTCCCAAAGCAGATGGTGGTAGCAGCGGAGACAGATGACCAGAGTGACAAAGAAACAGAAAATGTGCTTTATATAATTTTTGTTTCAGGGTTTTAAGATGGATTCTTCTTCTTCAGATGTGTGTCATGAGTGTGTTATCTTCCATTGGCTGTGTATGTTTAAAAAGTTAATCAGCCTAATGAAACATCCATGTTGCCATGAATGAAACGTTTAGTTTAATGCCAAATGTAAGATCATATAAAACTATCAATCAGTAGCCAAAACGTTTCTTCATATAACCACCAATAAATGAACAAATTAGCAATTTTGAATACTGTAGAGATGTCAAAGATGTGATTAAAATATTGTATTAATGGCTCACATCTGTCAGCTCATAGATACTAGGAAAAAAAAGACTAATTGTAACAGTCAACACATTATTTGTCAATCAAGACACTAATGAGCCATTTTGGGGGGGAGATTAGGGAAAACCTTCTGTAACTATTTTCCTCTCTTTTATTATTTATGTGCCATTTTTCCCCCCTTTCTGTGGGCTTACATTAAAATTGTGCTAATTTCTGGGGGGGGGGAAACTTGCTTTGCTTGCTTGCCTTAATATTGCAAGATTACAAGGCGTCATTGTTTTGGATTTATTTGCCATGGCATGGCATAGCATAGCATGGTATAGTATAGCACAGGCCTGGCCAACCTGCGGCTCGGGAGCCGCATGGGGCTCCTTGACCAGTTTCTTGTGGCTCTTACGTTCACGCCGCACGATAATGCCTGTTGCCAGGCAACCCAGAAACAGTCGCAACGGAGTACACAATTTCCCCTTATGAAAACGCTCCACATAAACACCTCAATCAGAATAAACAGGCCAAATTTGAAGGAAATTTCATTTGGTGTCACAGCGATGGAATCTTCCTTATTCCAAACCGATCAGAAATACATTTTCGTCATGTTAACCATGAATCCGAATGTGTGAATCTCTGTTGTCTGTGCGTGCTCTGTTATGGCGTAAATGTGCGGTGACATCATCGTTAACACACATACTTGTAAATATGGCGGCTTCCGACCAGAGTGTATATTTGGCGGCGATCTTGTTTTTAACTACTTGTAACTTGTTTTTAATCAAGCGGGTGTTTTGATGAAAGTGTAAAAACAATTCCAACTACTGCGCTAATTACACAATGGACCTTTAGCTTAATAAATGATGTGACGTTTACGCCCATGTGCACATGTATATTCTCAATTGGAATAGACACACATGAAGAAACTGCTTCGCTTGGCAACAACTGACTCAACTTTATTTGAAAAGAATTGTTGAGGGCAAGGAATGGCCCAATGCCCACAAACAACATGCATGGTGAGAGAAATAATGCTATTGTAAATTATATTTTTGTTTGTAGACATGAACTGCAGATTCAACCGAGTTTGTTTGTGAGACAGTGCACACAGTGTTCATTGTTGAAAATGACTGGTCTGTGGTCTTAGTTCTGAGGGAGTAATTTTTTGTCACTATTATTTTAATGTGTGATATTTTGTGTAAATCTGCCAGAGCAGAGGTCTTTGTGTGTAAGAGAAAGTGAGACAGTGAGTGGAAGAGGGGCAGTTTATGTGTGCCTAGGGGTGTGGAACATGGGGCAAAACTGGCACAACTGTGTGTGCCCATGTATACAACCCCAATTCCAATGAAGTTGGGACGTTGTGTTAAACATAAATAAAAACAGACTACAATTATTTGCAAATCATGTTCAACCTGGCGGCACGGCGGCCGACTGGTTAGAGCGTCAGCCTCACAGTTCTGAGGACCCGGGTTCAATCCCCGGTCCCGCCTGTGTGGAGTTTGCATGTGCATTCCTCCCACAGCTGGGATAGGCTCCAGCATGCCCGGGACCCAAGTGAGGAGAAGCGGCTCAGAAAATGGATGGATGGATGTTCAACCTATATTTAATTGAATACACTACAAAGACAAGATATTTAATGTTCAAACTGATCAACTTTATAGTTTTAAGGAAATAATCATTAACTTAGGATTTTATGGCTGCAACGCGTTCCAAAAAAACTGGGACAGGTGGCAAAAAAGACTGAGAAATTTGAGGAATGCTCATCAAACAGAACAGGCTAACTGGGAACAGGTGGGTGCCATGATTGGGTATAAAAGGAGCTTCCCTGAATTGCTCAGTCATTCACAAGCAATGATGGGGCGAGGTTCACCTCTTTGTGAACAAGTGCGTGAGAAAACAGTCGAACAGTTTAAGGACAATGTTCCTCAACGTACAATTGCAAGGAATTTTGGGATTTCATCATCTCCGGTCCATAATATCATCAACAGGTTCAGAGAATCTGGAGAAATCACTGCATGTAAGCGGCAAGGCCGAAAACCAACATTGAATGCCCGTGACCTTTGATCCCTCAAGCGGCACTGCATCAAAAACCGACATCAATGTGTAAAGGATATCACGACATGAGCTCAGCAACACTTCAGAAAACCAATGTCAGTAAATACAGTCCAGCGCTACATCCGTAAGTGGAACTTGAAACTCTACTATGCAAAGCAAAAGCCATTTATCAACACCCAGAAACGCCGATGGCGTCTCTGGGCCCGAGCTCATCTAAGATGGACTGATGCAAAGTGGAAAAGTGTTATGTGGTCCGACAAGTCCACATTTTAAATTGTTTTTGGAAATTGTGGACATCGTGTCCTCTGGGCTAAAGAGGAATAGAACCATCCGGACTGTTATGGACGCAAAGTTCAAAAGACAGCATCTGTGATGGTATGGGGCTGTGTCCGTGCCAATGGCATGGGTAACATACACATCTGTGAAGGAAGCATTCATGCTGAAAGGTACATGCAGGTTTTGGAGAAACATATGCTGCCATCCAAGCAACATCTTTTTCATGGACGCCTCTGCTTATTTCAGCAAGACAATGCCAAACCACATTCTGCACGTGTTACAACAGCGTGGCTTCGTAGTAAAAGAGTGCGGGTACTAGACTGGCCTGCCTGCAGTCCAGACCTGTCTCCCATTGAAAATGTGTGGCGCATTATGAAGCATAAAATACGACAACGGAGACCCCGGACTGTTGAACAGCTGAAGCTGTACATCAAGCAAGAACACGAAATAATTCCACCTACAAAGCTTCAATAATTAGTGTGCTCTTTTCCCAAATGAATGTTGTTAAACGAAAAGGTGATGTAACAGTGGTAAACATGACCCTGTTCCAGCTTTTTGGGAACGAGTTGCAGCCATAAAATTCTAAGTTAATGATTATTTGCTAAAAACAAAGTGCACGGTGGACGACTGGTTAGAGCGTCTGTCTCAGTTCTGAGGACTGGGGTTCAATCCCTGGCCGCGCCTGTGTGGAGTTTGCATGTTTTCCCCGTGCCTGCGTGGGTTTTCTCCAGGCACTCAGGTTTCCTCCCACATCCCAAAAACATGCATGCTAGGTTGATTGAAGATTCTAAATTGCCCGTAAGTGTGAATGTGAGTGCGAATGGTTGTTTGTTTATATGTGCCCTGTGATTGGCTGGCGACCAGTTCAGGGTGTACCCAGCCTCCTGCCCGAAGATAGCTGGGATAGGCTCCAGAACGCCCGCAACTTGTAAGGATAAGCGGCTCAGAAAATGGATGGATGGATGGATATCTTGTCTTTGTAATGTATTCAATTAAATATAGGTTGAACATGATTTGCAAATCATTGTATTCTGTTTTTATTTATGTTTAACACAACGTCCCAACTTCATTGGAATTGGGGTTGTATGATGTGGCTCTTGGCAGGAACACAGTAAAAATTGTGGCTCTTCGCCTCTGACTAGTTGGCCACCCCTGGTAAAGTATATGCCTGGGCCTCTATATATCAACAAGCTATACCGATGTCACAATTTTCTCAGAAATAAACACTTAAACTGCTTACTGTGTGAGGCCTGATTATCAGTGGTAATCAAGTGCCTACATTGACGGGATCCAAAAATGACACCGTGTGCGTAACACAGAGACACTGAAAAGAAGAGCCTGACATACCTGTCATTGATGCTCCAGTTGAGGCAGAGGTTGAGGGAGCTGAGGTTACGACACTTCCTCACCACCTCCATTACCGTCTCATTGTTCAGCTCAGAAATGTGCCGCAGGTCCAGGACGGTCAGGTTACGAAGCTAAAAACATGGTAAGGTAGTTTTAATTACAGGATTTGTGTTGAAAATGTTGCGAGCCAAGGCACACTGCATGGAAAAAGGAGGTTGCGTAGCTCACCGAAACATAAAAATGGATGCACACAGCAACATCGAGCTAGGCAAAAACTCACAATCAGATGCTCACACAAAGACTAAGGCCTGGTACACACAAATATAATTGGGATATTTCCGTCCCAATTTTGTCCCTTCCCTACCAAGGATGAGAATGTTCTGATTATCCTATTACATTATCTTCTGGTGCGAGGTGTGTTAAGAGTGAATTTTTCCACATAATAGGGTCCGAAGTGGGTGGGAGTCGACAATCTTAAATATTAAACGTTCAATATTAACAAATACAAATCTTCATATGTGTGGGGAGCTGAAGGCTCCCGAGTCGTGACGTGAAATAGTTTGGAATACTTCTGTTAAAAAAAAATAATAATAATAATAATTTTCCAAAACCTCCGTCATTCCCTCTCCTCGTCTTGCATCTTGTGCTTCCCGGGTGATGCCTTTTCTTCTTCGTTTTTGTTAGATAACGTTTGATGACGCAAGATTTCTGTCTTGGCGGACTAGATTACAGATCAGTGATGGAACAGAGTCTTTATGTGTGTGGTGTGCAGTGTTGAGATTTATCGGCACATACCGCACACAATACGACCAAAACTGTTAAACACCTGATTTTTTTTTAATGTTCATCTGTGGGGTCTGTAACAAACAAAAAAATCTCTTAAAATTGTTTTTAAATCCTTGTGTGTACCAGACCTAACCCGCCAAGTTGGCGCAACTCGACTACGCCCTTAAAGCCACACATACAACACTGTTGTGACTTTCAGTTTGTCCTAATTTACAGTACTTACACTTTATAAAATCAGTTCATTTTTTTACATCCTCTTATATAATGTTTTATTACTGGTATGTTTTTATACAATACAGGGCTATTCTGCTTTATCAAAAACATGTACCAAAACAAATGGTGGCCTTTTTTGGGATGCTGAAACAGATTAATGACATTTCAATTCATTTCAATGGAGAAAATTCCTTTGATAAGTATAAAAGTCAAGACCTTGGTCATATAATGAATTTAACTTGGACGTCAAGGTGCCACAGTTTTTTACTTTTCGTTACATTTTTGGTTGGTGGTGTGACGTGAGCTTTTTCAAATATAAAATTTGTCGTTTGGCTCAATAAAGGTTGGGACACACTGTGATAGTCTACTGGAACGCTAATCGTCATGAAAGTCTCCACATAACGTTTGCATGCTTCATTACTGTGGTTTTGAGTAGCAATGTGTTTGCAATAGTTTAAATGGGCCCAGCAGTTAACTTAATGTTAGTTTAAAAAGGACATTGCCTAGGAACTGAGATAGTTACAGTTCCTACCCTTTGTCTGATGGGTAAACAGACATCTATTGGATGGAAGTATTTTTTTATTTGTTTGTTTTTTTAAGTGGATAGTGCATTTTGACTTATGGAATGGTAGAAATGTAGACTTAGCTAAATTATAAAGCACTCCTGATAAAAATTCATCCTTTTGAAAATTTGCCCCCCCAAAACATTTTGAGTCTCTTTCTCCTATGATGTTTATGCACACATACACTAATTAAAAAGAATGTCTTCAAAATGTGTTCAATTTCAACACTAAGCCATCAAAGCATAAGAAAGGTCTGCTTGGCAGTTAGTTTTTCAATATGTGCATCCATAACTGGTGGCAGGACTTGAGCCAATACACTTCCTTTCTTCTCCCCAATTTTAAATAATCCCTCTCTCATATCTGAATACCCCCAAAGAGGTCCCAGGATTAATCCTGTAGCCCTGACATGCACGGTGTCCCAAAAAAAAAAAAAAAAAAAAAAAAAACTCTTGCTTTTGAAAAAGAATGACGCACATTTAACTGCACGCGTGTTGATGCGGGTAAGGTAATAGAAGAGGCATATTCCAGACGGCCACCAGGGAGGCGGGGTGCTATATGTCACGGCCGGGGCTAAAAAGAAAACAAGCTCACATTGGGCGTTAAGATCATTGAGCACCACTGTTGGCTCCATAGGTTTTGACATATAAAGCAGCAGCATGAATGCACGCAGCGGCAGAGGTTCATTGTGTGAAGTAATCACACATGGAAAGCGTCTTTCCTCGCATGCTGAGAGCGCTAACCGTCAGAAGATTGCTATCAAAACCTTTAAACTTGTTAGGCATGCAATAAACATGAAACAGAATTTTTCCCTAGGCTTTAGTGATAACACAGAACACAGTGATAATACAGAGCCGCCCGTATGTACCGTATATGCTGAATAACCGTGAGGAAAATAAACAGCTTGTGTATGTGTGTGTGTGTGTGTGTGTGTGTGTGTTAGTGTGCGCGCGTGCATTGTAGAAAGGGGTGATGAATAAGGTCAAGTGAATAAGTGGCTAGCTTTTTAAACACGTAGGTGAATGTGGACGAGCACAAACATGAGCTTATGTTCTCACAAAAAAAAAGTTTTTACGGCCCCCTGTGGCCAATGCTGAAACAAACAACCTGAATTATTCATCCACAATAAACCTGATCTGTGTGTGTGCGTGTCATTATATCCAATTAGATTTGCCATGTGACCATTACATATCCTCACACATATTTAGATTTATGAACCTGATTAAATCTGAAGGAAAATTTATGAATGTGATTAAACCTGAAGGAAATCCCCCCCGAGGACAAAAGCCGAATTTGCTCACTAAATTTAAAACTGCTTATGTCGGCTAAACCGAGCTGCTACTACAGCCAATGGAGTCCATTTCATTGATGTGGCTAACCAATGGGAAATGGGGTCAACCACAGTCAGATTCGATTGGCCCGTAGTGTAGCTAGGTGGGCGAAAATAGTAAATATATGTGTTGGTGAAAGGAAGGAGGCAGCTAAAACTGGAACTTTCTTAAGCCAGCTATGCAAGCTGGTGAATGGAAGAAAGAAAAAAAAAAAGAACAACCTTTCAGTAATTACTCAGACCCACATAATGTGACAGGACCTAAAGCCGACATTTGTTTTCTCATAGTTGACAGATTACATTAATTTGACTCAAAACGTTTTAACGGGTCCAATCGAATTTAATCACTTCCACTAGTGAAATAGTTCATTTCGTGCTGACATGTGTCACAGGAATGCATGTGCAGAGGAAGAAAAACAAACAGAAACGGTGTCGACGCCAGTGAAGGAAAACAAAGCCAGTGATTTAGGTAGAATGAAAAAGCAACTTTAAAAAAAGTGAACACGAATGGGGGTTTTGCTGTGGGTTCAGTTGATTATTTTTTTTCTGCTGCCTGTGACCACGCAGACTTCGTCATGTCTCCCAAGAGTTGGCAGCTACACCTGGATAATTATTCATGCTGTTCATAAAAACACAGAAACCTGCAAAATCCAGCTGCTCTGAGGCCTGCCTGGCATCCCCACGCATGAATATACGCAGGCTGGTGCACAAATTAATGCATGCATTGATTTTTATGAATATTCCGAACGCACGCTCAAATGCACAAATACAATGGAGATTCTCGGAACAAAATTGCACAGTATGAACTCATGCTGCTCTAATGAATCAAACCTTTTTTACAAAAATAAATTAATCTCCAATCAGTAAATTAATGACCAATACTCATATGTCTTAAAGGCATGTTTTTAATTTAAATGTAGATTGAAAAGAGCAGGAGGGGCTCATTATATGAAGTCTGATGTGTGCAAAGGCAGTATTAAATCTTTCTGCAGTAAATTGGATATAAATTATGGACAAATTCTCCATTGTTTCCTACCCAAAACGTGTAATCAATTCACATACAGAGATTGATGAGACAACGTCTCATACGTGAGACAATGGTTGTAGCAGCACATTTCTGTATGAAATGAGTATTATTTAATTTGGCGCACATGACCGGAGGGGGTGCTCCTCCTGGCTCGGCTTCAATTAGAGCCTCTTTCAGGCAGGAAGAATGAGAGTCTGAGGTCAAACGCAAAGCGCCGTTTGAAATTAAAGAAAAATAAAATATGCTGTTAAAAGTACATCCTCCCTTGGCTATAAGCGTGGGGAGTTCAATATTAGAAGGGGGTGATTTGACACTTTATTGCATTAAGCCCGTGTTATAGGGCCAGGTAGTTCACACTCACTTACAACTCTTGCGTTATTACTACATTTATTTACACAACCTTGTGCGTCATGCGATGCCAAGCAGGAAGTTAGGGTCTGGAGGACCTCATGCGGAGGATATGATGTCGTAACCACAAAGCTACAGGACTTCAAGACAGGTGCTGTCCATCAAACCTCACTAGGGACAGTTGTTTTTGTACAAAAGAGCATACAAGGAGACCAGGAGCTGCTAATTCAGAGCGCTGGTTAATTGGTAATTGGGATTTAACCAAGAATACCCTTTTTATGGATAAAAACCTTGTAATTTTGGCAATTTGTTGTCATGGCAGCAGTGGTTTGGAGGCTGAAAGAACAACAAAACAATGGTGGACCACAGTTCTCTTGTAGCATTTGTGCTCACAACACAGCAAAAAGTATACATTTAATACACTGCTAGCATGTCGCATTAATCCCTTGCATCATAGGCTTAACCCATACCTGCCGACAAAGGATATTCAAGCCAGTTTTGGTTCAGAATAGCAGGCAAAAGCAGTTGGTGCACTTCAGTTCCTTTACAACAAGGGTAAGGGTCACCAATGGTGTTCACGGGCAACAGGCCACATGAGTAGCCTAGACGCCTGTTCTAAAAAGCTCATCAGTTATGGGACTTTGTGATTTCCTCGGTACGGTGTGTTGTAGAGGTGGTCATTTGACAATGTAAACAGATTAACAGAGTGTTGCATATTGATATTTATCAGTTTAATACCTTGTTAAATAATTGTTGATAATTATGTGAGAATAAAATGTATTCCTACATTTTAAGGTCATTTGAGGAAATTTGTTATTTCATAAGTTTGTATCAAACTGGTAGCCCTTCACATCTCTCAGTTTAAAAACGGTTGGTGATTCTTGCTTTACAATATGACATTGCCTATTACTGTCCTGGCATTCATAGTACCGTAAAATTGGGAAAACATTTTTTGCTTAGTATTTTTCCTTGATCTAAAATTTTTTCACAAATAAACCACACTGGTTTACAGGCCCGAATAAACATGAAAAAAAAAACACAAAGTTTCACAGAGTCAAAAATACTGCTGGTGCTCCAAGTCTGCGTCACAGGGAATTCCGTCCCATTTTTGGCATGAGGGTGTGCGATTCAGCAGAGCAGATCAGATCAGAATATCGACCTGAATGCTTGATGTGTGCAGATTGAATTTTTTTGTTTGTTTTATTTTTATACAGTTAAGGCATAAACATGGAGCTCATAAAAAAATAAATAAATAAAAAAAAAAAAATGTGATGCTTGCGGTTTCTGGGAAATCCACAAATAAGCATCACCGTTTAAGCCGCAAGGGTTAAAGCGATGGAAAGAAGTCATCTTATAGACCGAATGTAGCTATTACCCTAGCCAATGAGTACATAAAAAAAGAAAATGCATACTAATAAATGCATATGCGAACATGTAAAAAAGTTAACTTTCCTGGAAACGTGGCGCAAAGCAAACAAGTCTTAAGATACTTCAGACAGTCACTTTAACATTCAAAGTTCTGAAGAGGAATTGAAAGTCACAACAAGTGCGATCGTGTCGTTGCGGCGGCAGCAGTGGCACTGCCGCCATTACACATTCCGCTCAGACATCATCGTGTGTTGCAGACTGTGTCAGACAGGATTGCAACGGAGGCCAAAAAGGTGAGATGAGCGTTGCCGTGTCAAATACAAGTGGGCACTCATGCATACACACTTTTTTTTTTTCTTATCCGTGTCGAAGAGTCCCGGAGAGTTCATTCAGACAGAGTGGGCCACAATTTCATCATCCCTTGTCCATAGGCGTTGGCTAAAAACATATCTTTATCGTAATTTTTATTAATTTTGACAAAATGAATTTTGTTTTCAAATGTTAAAAAAAATCCTAAAATTACCCTTTACTACACTCAAATTATGGCAATATTAGAGACAGACCGACCGAAAGTGCCTTGATCAATTCAACAGGAATATGAGTTAAAAATTTCAATTAATGGATTATCTTTATACTTTTTCTCTCCATTGTTGCTCTACAGTAATGCCCCACTATTTACTTTTAATATAATTTCACATCTTAAAGCACTACCCTTGTAAATAAATGGCTTGCAGATGATGTGATTTAAAAAACAAAATGTATTGGAATTGCGCGGGTACATGCACAAGACTCCCCTATCTTGCACAAAAAAACCCAGGCTTACCACTACCCGACACAGAAACTTTGTCTCTCATTCGAGATGTGTCACTTCAACATACAGTGCTTTAAATCTTTTGAAATATGAGCCTTTGCTTGGATGATTTTTAGCTTTGACTTGCAAACTAAAATTTGAGATAAGACCGCTAGATGGTGGCAGCAAACTCAACTCATCTTACAACAAACAATTGTTTGGGACATTGTGAACAATTCTTTAAAAAAAAAAGGTTTCAAGCTGTTTATTGCCACTTCCAGTTGGAGCTTGTTGTCAAACCAAACATAAAAACACAATCAAATTATTTTAAACAATAACACAACTTTTGCCTAAGGAATAACTGCTAGCTTCAAGCTAACACACAATGCAAAACATCAAAAATGGGCTAACGAATACCATCGATAGCCGTGGTGTTGTTATAACCCTTTAAGCAACGGATATTTGATCACAAACAGTGAGGCAACACATGTAGACATACAACATAATACTTCCAGGGTAATAATTTTCTTTATCCTCTGCCAAAAACAACTAATACTACTTTTTTGTCTGTATTATACTGCCCCCTGGTGCCAAGGTGCAGATACCAGAAGGAGGACAATTTGGGGCTGGAACAGATGACATGACATTTCCATTCATTTCAATGATGATTTGGAAATACAAATGTTTTGAGTTAAGGGCGTGGTCACAGACCAAATTAAACTTGTAAGTCAAGGCACCACTGTAAAGTACTTCCTTGACACCGATTAGACCGGGCTTTGGCGGCATCTTGTGGCATCTTAGGGTGTTTTAGAAAGAGCACAAAAGTGCAAATAGGTTAGTATTCAGCAAATAGCTGGGGATAAGTTCCACCAAAAAAGTATTTGTGAATGTAGCTTAAATTCCTACAGCTAATTTCATGTTGGTCTTATTGAGACAGCAAACTAGTTAAGACTGAATCAACAGCACATCTGCTGGTTGCAGCCAAATAGTCCAATTCATTTCACGCAAATGATCAATTCTTTACAACAAATGTATCAAATTGGATGGAATCCCTAGGGAAAATTGTGTTTTATTTTCAAAAGTATGTTATACATGTCAGATAAAAATCCAAAACGTTTAATATGGAACATTGTGATAGGAATATTTAAAACAAAAAGACAGGCATAAACTGGAAAAGTCATGTTTGGTGTCAACAATAAATTATATTGTGCAGTCATGGATGGATGGGTGTGTGTGTGCGTGTGTGTGTGTTTGTTTCTGTCTATATCTGTAAGGTGCCCCTCTACTGTCTATCACTTATTTCCTCTGACACACTCCTTTTTTCTCCCTTTCAGCCACTAATCCCGCATGTGCTGGTGTTGATAACAAACTCAGTAGTGAGGAAGGGCTCAGGAGGAGATAGCGAGCGCCGAATTGTGTGAGGCTCGGCCTATGTACACTTGCACGTGCGCTCTTGCGCGCATACAGACAACAAAGAGCGCTGGTTGAGCCGCCAGACAGTACAGTGGCACTTGCTTGGCCAATAACCAGACAAGATGCAAGACGCCCGCTCAACCCCACTGGAGGTCAACAAGCCCTTCATCGTCCCTCCGTCTGTGGATTAAAACGTCTGACAGCTAAATGAATTATTCTTCAATTACTCTCGCAACACATACACACACCCGCAAACGCATCATCCTCAGGCTCTTCATTGCTCATTATATTTATAAATCCCCAAATCTCTTTCATACAGCAGCAGAGAAAATTATTATTACCATTTTCAGCACCCCCCCACCCCCTTCCACCTCTATAACCTTTCTTGCACCAAAGCCCCTCTTACGCCTCAAATACTGCGAGCCACCCCCAACCTCCTTTATCCCTATTTCCACCTCTGGCACACAATGGTGGTGCACAAGTAAACCATCACACACACATTACTTGATATAGCAAAAGGTGCAGACATGTATTTAGTTCAATAGCTCGTTTCCAGGGGTGACACGGGGCACTGTGGTAATGTATTTCCAGTGCACCAACGAGGGTGTGAGATAAGGTATGGGCAGACTATGGAAAAGCCAGACATCACTCATTCCATGTTGGGGGAGAGAGTGTGGCTGAGGTGCATGCCAGAGAGAAAGTCCAAACCAATTATAACTCACAGCACCCAATAGTCGACCAATGGAAAATAAACAGTTGGGAGGTCAAACAATTTGGGGTTCAACCAACAATTTCAAGGAACAAAATTTCCTTTGGACCCTGAGCAGCAAAAGGGCTAGAAAATGGATGGATAACACATGACGAAATAAGGAAGACGAAATCTAAGACATCTGGGTTACAGTGAGCCAACATGGCTTGGCATCAGTTGATTCCCCTCAATCCCTTGCTTCCCCCATGTGTTTTGTGTTTTGTTTGGCTTCTTTTGTCTTTTGCATATACCCATTCACAAGGGAATCCAGGATGATAAACCAAAGACAAAAATGGTAATGACAACGATATAACTAAAAAGAGGAACTGTCAAAATAAGGTTCACTCCACTTTTTATTGTTTTTAGGTTAAGTTGCTTGTCTCAGTTACTCTGGTGTGGCAAGGAAGGGCATCCGGTGTAAAAACTGAGCCAAACATATCATGCGAGTTGGAAAAAATACTTGCTGTGGGGGCCTCTGATGGGAGAGGTTGAAAGACAACAATGTTGGCAGTGTAGTGATACATGTTTTGGCCTTCCATGAAACTATTACTGTTTTGACTCCCAACACCCAGCCAAGCCCAAAAGAATGAGAGAGCTTCATCAGGAAGGGCATTCAGCATAAAAACTGTGCCGTACAAATAACAATAGATCATGAAAAACTGCTACATCAGGTCAGTAACAGAAGATATAGCGCCTTTGCTTTTTACACACTAGTAGTATATTGCCACAACTGTGTGTTTAACACAGCATCCCATAACCAGATCATGTTAATGGGAATTGTATTATTTAGATATTACTAGCAACGTGTGACAAGATTTCCTAAAATGAGTCTGTGGTTGAGGTTTTTGTGTCTGAAAAAAACAATTCTTTTCTGGAACGTTAATGTGTGCGATATTCTCACATACAGAAAATTTGGTATATATATGTAAAAAAAATAAATAAATAAATAAAACCGCCTTCAAATTTGAGTAAACAGTATAACTTCATTATTTCTCAACATATCTCCTGGAACCTTTCATTTCGTCTGCTACGCCGGAAAGCCCTTTTCCAATTGGCTGACAAGTTTCAGTTAAAGCTATCCACCAATAAGCTTGTACGCGCTGAAATTCAGTTCAAATTACTATGACATTTTAAACGGCATTAGTTGAATAAGTCATGTACTTTAGTCATCAATTGCTGTTCTGGAATTTATTTATGTATTTGTTATGGATGATTTTAGAGGCCTTTGAAGAGTTTTAGAAAATTCTACAAAGATGGCAGCCACTTTTTACGTTACAAATACTACTGGTTGGGTGATTATGGAAAAATAATAATAAATAAACACGTTTACTCAGTGACTTCAAAACTTGTCCCTATTCAATTATCAAAATTCAACTTTAAATATAAATTAAAAGAATAACCAGAAAATAAATTCATGAATAAAAATATATTAGAATATCAATTTAAAAAAATTAAGAAACTAATGCTAATTTTTGCTAGCCCGTCAATAGGGTTTTCTATTGAGTATTAGCATTAAGCTGGGGATGTTTCTGAAACGATCTGTGTTGTATTTAAATATACAAAGTGTCTATTATTTTAGTTGTATGTTTAGTTTTACAGTAAACTCCAACTGGGGTGTCAATAAACAGCTTGAAGTACGCTCAGGAATGGCAGAATAACATGTCGAATGCCTGCTGCAAGCAATACAGGTGCGTTCAGGGTGCTTTTACAAGGCAGGAACTTGCATACACACACACACACCGTGGCATTCAGCACATTCATCGTTTTTCTTTATGTTTTTATAACCGTGAGAAGCTAAAATCGTAATCACCATAAAATTGAGATGAATCACCCAGCCCTTCAATATCCATTATATTTATTCGTTTTATGCTCTTGCAAACTCCAGGTTCACAATTTATACAGTAAGCAATTACGTACTTACATAAGTCAGACCGACGCTAACACAACAGTAAAGTCATAATTACCGTAAATATTTGTATGAAAAACACTTTTAGGGCATAAATGAAAATAAATCCAGAGAAAAACAGTCACAGTATTCATACGGCTCTGCCCAACGTAGTTCATTGCACGCCGTTCATGACCTCGAAACTTCATGTATCGGCGCAGTCATGCACTGTAACCGTGGGTCCTCTGTACAAAGGCAGAATCTGTGTCCCCTCTGTTCAGCTCTGAAACTCCAAAATAGCTGTATCAACTTTGTCCCTCCATCCCATGTCAGTGCTATTTATACAGAACAGCGACCTGGACAAAAGTGGGGGAAAAACTCGCTTGTACAGGCTTTGTAAAAAGGACTACTACAGCCAACCCCAAAAGAAGCAGCCCAAAAGAGTACAATGATATTACAATACTAAACACTTTTATGATGGTAGAACTTTGACCTCTGGAGCAGATTACATCTTTTTCAATTATTACTCATGGAGAAAATAAATTCAATATCCAAAGTATTGATATTGCCACTGCACAGTACAGCCACCTCGAAGAATGGAACATATAATTGTGGTACTGACATTAAATAGCCTCCCTCTCCCACACCAGACTGTTTTATACGCTCATAAACGGACAGAGAGAGTGAGGTATTACTTGTGGTCCAGTTCTCTCAAATTTAAGGAATATTTATCAAAGGCCCCAACTTTCTGTGGCGCAGAACAACAAAACCACTGAGGCAACACGGCTGAATGAAGCTACGAGGCCCCAAATTAAGACCAGAAAAGTCCCAGTTGTGCACATCAGAGAGACGACACAAAGCTATTGCAGACTCAAAATATATGTTGTTTCATCGGTGACACATTCTTCAAAAGGCTCGTCATTTGTTATGTCTCAGGGCAGCTTTCTCACAGGGAGGGGGGAAAAAAGTGTATGAGGCCCACATTGTCTTGAGGCAGTGATAGCTTGATCTATGAGGAGGGACATTGTGGGAAGTCATGACAGGCAAAGGGGAAGCCATCTAAGAGCGACGGAAGGAACACTCGCCGCCACCACGAGCGGCTTTCTTAACATCGACTCTCCGATAGAGTCGACCTTGGACTTAATCAGTACCAGAAGAGCTGTGCTTGACAGGAAGATGGAAAGACACAGAACGAATTTTTGTGTTTGTGTGTGTCTGTGTGTGTGTGTGAGTGTGAGTGTGTGTGTGTGTGTGTAACAAACAGAGCACATATGCATGAGGGAGGCAATATCCAAAGACTGATTGATAGAGAAGCTTAGAAAGAGAACGATGGAAATAAGGTGATTTAAACACTTTTCAGAAGCTGGATGCCGACTTAAACGGGGTCCACACATACCAGTAACTCAGCCTAATTTGAGCATTATACCTCTCTTCTGTTCAAAGTCAGCAAAGACCTGATTTTTGGCTGTCTCTCCAAGATCATGCCTGTTTTCCCCCCACCTGATCTGCACGGAAAACAACAATCACAAATGTAAACCTGTTCAATATTCACGATGGCAAATCCTTACGTGTGGTCATCACTGAGTTTGACCAATCCACGAACGGCGTGATTGCGAAGTGTGCAGTGTTGTGTGTAATCTATTTCAAAAGTACTTTTGCAGTAATGTAAGGTATTATTTCTACAATGCCAGTGATAGTGGACCAGGTAAAATCTCAAATCACATTATAATACATGGTGAGTTCTTTTCTACAGACATTTAGTTTTGGGTCCTATAAAAAGTGAATGGTCAAGATTTTAAAATCGGAAACGGGCCTGTAGTCTGTGCTGTGGTTTGTGGCTCTGTTTAACTCCCTACTCTTGACTGTATTGTCATTAGGGATGGGAATTGATATGAAGTTAGTGATTCTGATTCCATAATTGACACTGCTTATCGATCTGATATTATCAATTCTCATTGGGTGAGGGAATGAAATAATACAAATAATGTCACTGACGTCATTGTCATTATATTAACCCAAGTTTAATCTAACTGTAAATTGGATTGGGCATAAATCGATCATTAATCCTTAATGGAGAGTGGGTGCTGAGATAATGTGATAATGTGCTATAGAGGCACTATTACTATTACTATTTACAATGCACACGTGAGCAGAGTTCAATAACAGTACATGTGGAAAAAAATATAAAATATAAAAAAATAAATAAATAAAAAGTGTTGCAAAACTTCTCTCAGGCTGCAGAGATCTATTGTTTTTTGTCCTGTCAGGAGCAAGACTGTCTCAGAATGCAGAGCTATGTTACAAAAATGTTGTTTTGTTGCACAATTAAACACCACAAAACCTTTAAAGGTTCATAAATGCCAAGTCTTGATAGTTACTCAGCATACCTTCGGCATTGGGACGCCAATTTCAAGAATCAGATCGCTGGATAAGGAATATACCGTTTCCAATTCATTTCCTCATACCCTCATTTGTGAGAAAAAAAAAAGAATATCAATCTGAAATGAGGGTGCCATAAAAAGAGAACTTCATAAAAATAATTGATTTAGTTCAGCTCTCTTCTCTGCTTAAAGGGTGGCAGGTAAGCGGGGGTAGGAGGATTATCAAAGAGACAGACGGCATGCAATTGAGGAGGCAAATAAGGAGGAGGCAGAGTAATAATTGAGTGAGGGGGAAAAAAGACGTAGCCTTGGACTCGCACACAGGGTCCACGGAGTCATCAGTAATGCAACGATTCTAAATGCAGGAATATTATTTTCAATCGACACTGGGTGGGACCAAGGGGAATAAATGAGGAGGAATCACCTGCTAATGTAGATGATAATGAGAAGATTACTGAGGGAGGCAGTAAAATGATCAAATGAGCAGGGTAAGAAGAGTTGAACCACAAAAATGGTGGCAGAAATAACAGAAATATGACTTGAACCCTGGGAGGAGCTTACATACTAGAGGTCCATTTATTCAGACAGAGAACAAAGATGTGATTCATGGAAATGACAAAGTCCCGAGGTGCATTGGTCCCAAATTCTTAGTGCTTCTCGTACAAATGGTGGCACTTTCTGTGATTAGGCCCCTTTTCTTCCCACCATATACAGCTTTTCTACTGCAAAGGACCGGCTTGGTTCTTCTCCGATCTACTAGGATCTACTCGCTTCAGTTCGTGGCGGTTCACTGGGAAACTACACTGCATTGGATGCAAGAGTCAAAACTAAAACGCACTACAAACAACAATTGAAGCGAATGAGGATCTCCTGTAATTACTTTACAGCATGTAGCTACTGTCCACAATAAGGAGACACATTTTATTTGAGTGGAGACTGATGAAGGAAGACAGCAAGATGTAGAAAATGGAGGAGAGTATGACAGAGTCCAACGATAAGTTGTGTTACTAATGTGTGTCTAGCTACTTGGAACCCTAGCCAACCAACAACAACAACAAAAAGCTCACGCTTTACGCTTACGCAGCTACAGTGGTTAAAAGTTTTAAGATTAATCTTCTATCCCAATCTAACTTAAGAGTTATGTAGAATGTTTGGGGCCAGTTTTTTCTGATGACAGGGTTCAGTAATGTCAATGTCTGTCCATTGCACACAGCATGAACACCACCTAATCATCCTCACTTTTGTGTCCTGGAGTGCCTTTTTTCCTCCAGTGACCAGGTTCGTTCGAGTGCAAGCTTTCCAGCAGGAACTGATGCAGAGATGTAAATCCATGTTGTCTATGCTTTGGTTGAACAGGTCTGACATTGTTCCTTTACAGTTGGCAGGAATATTTGGAAGCATTTACTCCACTGGCGTGTGCTTCACTGGTGTCTCTCCTTGGCTTTGAATCTTTACAATGATATTGGCAGTTTCCAGGGTTTTTGGAGCAAAAACTTGCTGTAGTGCTCCAGGATTCAGTCCTTTGCATGTTTGTGGTAAAGTTCTGAATGCAGCAACGAGACTCAGTGGCTCTGTTTATGTTTTTGGGACAGTTTCTTCTAGTGGTGGTGTATAAATTATGTTTTATTAAATTGTCTCCTTCTATACATGTCTCACAAGTTCAGCCTCTATGCCCCCACCTGAATGGTTTGGTGAAAATGAATCCTGTGATGAATAAAGCGGTCATCATCTCAAAAGTTGAGGGTGTAATTGAAACAAACAGTCAATAACCAATCAGCAACTAACTTTAAACAAAGCTAGATATCAGGATATCAGGTAGCTAAAACTCCCCGTGGGTTAAAATGGTAATAAATAATAATGAAGTGAACCAGACTGTGCATGTACACGTTCACCTCTGTGTATGCCTATGTTGTTATGACTGGCTGGCTTCATTACAGTCTGTCTACAACACCCTGGCCAAGGTCAGCAGAAGCCGCTGAGATGATAGGGGGGCCAACACCATAAATGCAAATTAATCTGATGTTTAATCTAATAATGTAGGGCGGCATCGGCTGTCTCAGTCCTATTAACACAACAGTAATTGCATTTGAGGGGGAATGGCCGCACAAGCCCCACGTGGGTACATTCACATTCGCATGTGCATACAAGTTTGTCAGAAATAAATCGAATTGTACTACAAGCGCACGTTTGTGGATATACAATACACACCGGTACATCGGCGCAGTCATGCATTCTAGATGGATCTCATGAGAAAAGTGAAAAGCACGGCGTACGGAATGACGTCTGAGGAGTCATCTGTGTACGTGTGCTTATGCGGCGCCAAGCATCTTTAACCACAGCGCCCTGAATCATTAGCATGCTAATAGACAAACAGCAGGGTGCTGTTAGACAAGTGCCATATTATTAGGATTCAATCATTCATTAAGCTTTCATGAGATTTAAAAGTGAACACGCAACTTCAAAATGAAGTCGGAGATAAAAGGCCGTAAGGTTCTGGGATTCCCCTCAAATAGTAGAATTTACCCCTTGGAGACAATGATTGGCCCGCAGGAGCTGGGATTAAACCGAAATCAAACATCCATACTTAACTGGTGCTTCTTTTGGCCAACATTTAGAGACACAAGAACTTAGTTTCAAGAAAATAAAAAGTCACCTCGTGAGCTATGCTTCAGAAACGACTTACTGGATGTAGTCTACTGTTTTAACAACTTCTAAGAAAAACAACACAAATCCTAAGCATGGGTAACAAAATAGACCAAGGAGCTAAATAATTTAAAAAGTGCATTATTGATAAGATCGAGAAGCTCCATTTGGTTACTCCGTGCTGGAGAACAGAGTTTTCCTATTTATTAGGGCAACAGAAACATTATCTCGACTTCCATTCTACTTTGCAATAAAATTAAGACCTTCATCTATAATGCAGTTTTAGTACTAGCATCAGTTACCGTCTCACCTCAATGTTTAGATGTAAAGTCTTAACTGTGCAGTAATCAATATCTTGGGTAGTTAGGGTTGCAATGTCCGTGTTGAAATAGTTCAGGCTGCGTGTCATCCGAGTGTGGTTTAGTTGTGATAAGTGCATTCTTACTTAAATGGAGGGAATGTTTCATAAAAGTGTTTTGTTTTCCCAGGACAACCAATTGGCTCACCATGGTATTGTTTGGTTCAATAAATTCTAATAAGGCTTATATTTCCACCACGGCTTGTGTCGGCAGAATGATGACAGGTACGCAAATACAATTAAATCCAATATGAAGCAGTGCTGCAATTGCCTTCTGCTTTGTAATCTGTGGTGTTTTTAAAATAGAACATTTGTCATCTTCCCTTTCCACATTCTCAAGTAACACAGAAGAACTATTGTCTGTCAACCAGCCAGCAGTGTATTTAGCCCTAACCTGCACATGCCAACTTTTACTGCTATACCGATGGTAGACTGCTGAAAAACTGTGCGGTAAGGCTACAGGTAGGACATTTTTAACACCTTTAGAAAGGATCTAAACCAACAAATACTGCTCGAGAGAAACGAGGAAAGGTTGAACTGATACACATCATTGGCTAAGGATTGGTGTAAAAAAGGAAATGCAGGGTGTTCCAAAAAAATTGACATTTGTAGTCTAATAACATTCTCGCTCAAATGATCAACTTTTAACGAGATGTGTAGAAACTGTTTCATATTAAACTTAAGTGTGTTAGTTTGATGTTTTTCTCTTTTTTGAGGGTGAAAAATGATATTCATTAGCAGTTTTTTTGTGTGTCAAAATATGCTAAAATGTGTGCCATGCATTTTTGAGGGGATTCAATGAAACTACACCAATTGTAAAGCAGATTTGGGCATGGCACAAAAACTTTTGAAAAATGGTTGTTGAGGTTGTAAATTTTGGCTTGCCCCGTCAGATTTCGCCAAAGCAAGTCACTTGCATGATTTCTTTGCCACAGTTGTTACACCAGATGTGCTTCCTGATAAAACCCACCCAATTCTTTATCCGGGGTTGGGATTAGCAAAAAGGAAAACGCGTGATGGGTCTGAGGGAGTGCACATATTGATCATTTGTGAAGCTTTATGATATTGGCTCTAAAATGTTTTGAGTAACTGAAGTTGGATTTTTGGTAAATAAATGAGGTCTTTTTAATTTCGATCGGCTAGCATATGTCGTGTGTGCAACAGAAACAACTAGGGGTTTCTTCCTTAAGAATGGTTTGAAAGGTCTGAAGAGGAACTGGGAGTTCTACCATCAATCTTCAAATTGCCACAATACCCCTGAGCCAATATTGATTTTTGAAAACTCAATGGCCTAAGTGCCAAGACCCATCATGATAAAGGTATGAACAAAAGCCCGTATAATACTTACAGCAGTGAGATGGATGACGCCCTGGGACGTCACGGGGCACCCCATGAAACCAACAAACTGCAGCTCGGGGCAATGCTCGGCAACCGCTCGCATCGACTGGTCGGTGACCTGCAGAAGAAAGGAGGAGATGATATTGAGTTCACACAACTTATCAGTCGGTGTTATGTCTCGGACTCCCACAGAGGTGAAACACAAATAAGCATTACAGTAGGGAGATTACAATAATCTTGTAAATAAATACTGTTGAGAATTTCTACAAGCGAGTGGGTGGGGCAAACTGTTATCAAATTCATGACTAAATGTCAGCTCCATCTGCGGTGCAGTCTGGATTGTATTGGGCTTGATGAGCAGCTGAAATAAAGAAACCAGAGCAGGACCACAGAGGGAAGGGAGGAGGAAGAAGATAATAGGCAAAACGGGAGGTGTCTGCCAAGCGGCATCGACTTATGATGGATGGACCACTCCCCTTCATTCACCCAGCTGTCGAGGAGCAGGCTCAGAATGGATCGGCGAGGATCAATGGGGAAGGAGAACATTTCCACCACCTTCCATTGTGGTCATCAATACAGATATTGATAGCAGCAACTTTCACTCTCAGAGACACTCGAGAAAGAAGTGGGAGATTGTTCTCTCCATGCTTCTCAAAGTCTTCTCATCAATCACCACACGTAAATAAGATGAGAGGAAATGAGAGTGAATTGACTTTTGAGGCTCGTTAATTGAGGATGGAACACCAAAGGACTTCAGATGGGAAAAATCATTTTTAATCATTTCTATGCAAATGTGAAACATTTATTTCTGAAAGTCCCAAAACAATAGCATATAAAACGAAATCTTGTTTTCTGAGTGATTCAGTGACAAAATGTGTACAATCCTCATCAAGGTGGTAAGAATTTTCGGATCGGGCCTGTCTGACATTGTGTTTATGCTGGGGATCCCTGTGCTTTCTCTGCTGTGTGGGGCAGCAGAACTTTCAAACCCAAGTTGCCGAAGGAACAGGATAATGAGTGTGACTAATATATGCTAAGTAACTTCATTTTATATGGTGTCCAACCTACCTACCTAATGATGTAACCCTTCATTTACCTGAATGATCTCTACCCAAGCGTGGTGTCAAGTTTCCAGAACAAGTAAAACTTTAGCGGCTTTGTTAGTCAGGAAACAGGAAATTTTGGTTCGTATGCTCCTGTGTACTCCACACTTGAGTGAACACCCTCATAAGGAGGACTGGTTTTCCATCTAACTCCGTGTTTTTTTTTTTTTTTTTTTTGGGTTTGTTTGTATTAAGTCCACTTCAATATCCAAATTTTTTAAACTTTCTGCTGCAGCGGACAAAGTTGGCCCTGAACATCAATGTCACAAACATTTTGGCTCCAGGACATCACAAAAAGAAAGACAAGAGTCCATTTATCGTTGGCCAGGTCACATGCCGCACGGCTTATCTGGGAAAAACACCTCCTGGAACACCACTGAAGCTTAAAGGTGTGTTTCTCAAGCTTAACAGTAAGGAGCCAAAGTGGGTGAAAAGGGTTGAAATGGCTCTTAATGGAATGTGAGCCCAGAGGTCCAGTGGACTACATGAAGCAATGTAATGGCGCACCACCAATTAAATTATGTCCAAAAGAATTTGGCTTTTAGTTGCTACTACACAAAACCAGACCTTACACCCTGTGTACTACTATTTTACAATACTGTATAACTTCAAGAGATGCTAAAATATGCTTTGAATGTATGGTTTATGCCAGATGTATTTTGCTTTTTTAGTACACTGGAACCCCATCAGTATAGTCTACAGTGCAGGCCAACTTCCAATTTGTTCAGTTTGGACATTTATGAAAATATAAATAATCTGTTCCAGGGTCAAACTGTTGTCAAACCTCATAAAACCTTTACACTACAGCACAGTTAAAGTACAGGCAACATGCGGTGTCTTAACAAAGCCACAAAAAGGCAAAGAAAATGTATTGTTTTATGCTAGCTGAAGTATTGTGCAAATTTACAGGTGCATTGTTTTCCGAATTTCAAATTGTAGGACTTCAGGAATGTTCAACTTTTTGGGTTCCACTGTATAAAAAAAAGTAAAGAAGCTCAGTTCTTACTTTTTTTTCGTGACGTTTTTCGTGATTGTTGAGCACAAAATCTCTTGCAGTAAAAACATTTTTTTGCGCTTTAAAGTCCTTAATCATTTCACACAAGATAATACGATCTCTAATAAGCAAGCTAAATTTGAGTGACCGTAATAAATTCATGAACAAAGTGGTGGAAAATTAATGTAGTGTTGACAAAAGTTGTAAGGATGCTACATAAAATGTCTTCCACTACTTAAATCACCTGCCAAAATAATTCTGCACCTCAGATTTAGGACTGCTACACTACCGATCCACCTCTCGCTCCAGTCAGAAGTGATTATCTAAAGGAGAGTCAGTGCTCCCGACTGGAAAACCTGATGCAAATGGAACATGATCTTGCAGGGCCGGGTGGAGACAAAGGATGGAAGAAGAAAGGAGCGATACTGTTTTTTGTGGGTGCTACTCAAAATCTGAAAAACAACAAAAGCTGAGTTCCAGAAGCACTCCCTTAACCGAAAACTATCAGCAATGACCAAAGAGAGAGGATTACACATCTCCAATTGTTCTCAGCACGTGAGACAGGGAGATCCCAGCAGAGCACAACACGCCAAGAGGGCATTCATCGTATCACATTGGACTTGTACCTGTGTGTGTCTGTCTATGTGCAAGTAGGACAATGTGGATTCTTCAAGAAAATGTAGAACCTTAAAAAAAACCTTCCTCCTTAGCCTTGAAAGGATTTTGTTTTAAAAACATGAAAATAGCAATGGCAGCAATTTGTTTAGCGTATAAGTGGCCAGCCAAGAGAGGCCTTCAAACCTTTCAGACGAGTTCAGGGGTAATGGTCTTATAACCTAAACCAGGTTAGAAGAGCAGAAGAAAAGTGGATGGAAATTGCGTAACGCTCCAATCATAAAGATGGCTTTTGTGTGTCTTGTTGCAAGGTAATTGTTGAGAGTGCTGTGATAGCTAAAACAGGCAGTGCTGCATGTGAGTGTGTGTTTCATCTTGCAGCATGTTCTTGTCCAATGTTGGGGAACAGCCATATCTTCTCCTATATGGACATCGATATCGTCCATCAGACGACTCATTTTACACCATCAGACCGGAATTGTGTTCATCTTTTTTTTTTTAATCCAATGGGCTGTCATTTTCTTCCTCCTACACCTCTCATTTAGGAAGGTGCTGTTCTTCGCCAATAAACAACAAGGCAGCAGAGCCACCGTTGCGTCAGTGATTAAGCACACAATCGTGTAGAACCTATAAAAATGTCAAACAGTGTAAATAAAAATAATCCCATTTACACTTTTCATTGGACAGCTACCGAGCTTGCGCAGATTGCCCAAAAAACTCATTGACAGAATTGGACAATTAAAAGTGTAAAGTGTAGTTTCCTTCATGTGTTTTACACTTGATGGGACTGAATGATTTAGACTCCAAAAACTATCCCTCGATGGGCTTTTTGGACAAAAAAGAAACCATCTTACTGAAGAGAGTTTTTTGGCAAGCAATATCACAAGGATGTGCATTTGCACAAAATGTATTAATTAACAACGATTGCTGGCTGGGCATAATTGCATTCTCGCTTTGAAAAAAAGTTAAGGTTAATTAAATGAACTTGAGAGAAGGGCAGCAACCTTTTTTACTGAGTAAAATATAAAACTGAAATTCATTCTACTACTGAAGGTTGTGCCATCACTGAGATACAGACACTTGGAAGTCACATTCTGTTTAAGGATGCTGATGGACTTTCAATTTGTTTCGATAGCTAATTAATTTTGCCAATATGAAATAATAGATGTCGAAGGACGTTGATTTAACCTTTGTCATTCTATAATGTCTAATACTTGGCAGTTAATGTTTAAAGCAACATTTTAGGATAGCTAACCATCATGCAGAATAAGTCATGCATGTAACTTTCAATCATTCTCATTCCCATGCTCATTATTCAGGATGTGATTCTTTTTATTTTAGTTCTTCTACGAGCCAAACTTGGGCCAAACAGTCACACTTTATGCTGTGGAGGGCCTTTTTAACAACAACTACAGATATTTGTGAACCTATTGTTGCAACGAGTCCCTGAAGTACAATAACAACAAAAGCTTGAGAGCAGTCTAAATCCAAAGATCCTTGTGATGAAAATGTTGCATCTCAATCAGAGGCCACTGAATATAATGATGTCTTGATGAAAGCACTGCTACTGAAGTGTTCCCGTACAATTTTACAGATTTCCAATATTATGCAAAAACATGGACACCAACTGCATGCGAGTGAGGTGCAAATTGAAGTGGGATGATTTTCATCAAAGTTCGGTTCTTTTCCAAGGTAATCATTTCCCCATAAATACCCTCGTGGGGGTGATCCTGCAGTGGGCTCATGACAGCCTTGGAGAGGACACACACTTATAGACCCATGTTTGCTCTCTCCCACACACACACACACACACACACACACACACACACACACGCCCACACACACACACACACACACAACGTTGTCTTCTTTTACAGGCCTGTGTTGGGCTGTATGGATTGGAAGAACTGGTGATCTTGCAAAAAATCTAAATGCATACTTATTATCTACTGTAATATCCGCTGCCTGGAGACAAAAGCAACACGAAAAGTCGTTAAGTTTTACTACAGCGAGGGAGAGTCTCTTTACTGTGGTTCCTCTGTGCTGATGAGCTGTTGTGCAATAAGTACAGCAGGGCTTGCCCGGGTATCGATCAGAGGAGTGTCTCTGCAGATGAGCAGCTAAAGCTTTAGAGATCACACACACACACACAGGAGAGAGCTGTGGAACTTTGTGTATGACAACATTCACAGAGAAGCACACGTCACACACACAAGTAAGCTGTTGAGTCTGGACGGATGTGTTTTTCTTGGGCTAAACAGGCAGTAGTGGTGTTTATGCGATGTTAAGAGAGAGAAACCCAAGACGGATTACAGTGAGAGGCGAGGGGGAAAAAAACAGGGAGGAATTTGAAATCTTTTCATATTAACATAATGAAGCTTCTGGTCTTAGGTGTATTTGTTTTGCGACTTTAGTCAGCAAATCGTGTCTGGAAACGGGCGCGACAGGCGGTGGTAGGACGGTGCATAACTAGTCCAGAGAAGCGCGGGAATATGAGCGCGGTCTGATCTTATTAAAGGCCCGATGGGATGGAGGCCGGGGATGAGAGCTCTGAATCACCACTTTCTAATCAATCAATCTAATTAAACAATCTTTATAAATGCCGCGGCAAGCCGAGAAAGGATCTGCCGACACACAGATTAATAATGATTACTGAATACCCAGCAACACATTCTATTAACCATCCATCTTCATGCCTGTCTAGATGCCTTGCACATGAAGTCACTTTGTGGTCGTTTACAGAGCATTTTCTGAATAAGTCTTCAAATGAAATATTTCAATTACAGATTTTGTATCCAGTGTAAGATTTGGGACCTGTATAAAGTGGCACCTCCTTGACCCACGAGAATATGTTCCATGACCAAGCTCGTAAATTCAAATGCCATTCATCCAGTTCCACCCCCCCCCCCCAAAAAAGGATGGCTTCCCGAGAACTTGAGTTTTTGTGTTGAGAATTGTTTTTTGCCTCAAACACACCAAAAACGTTCCCCAAAAAGGAAATCTTTCAGGCAAGAAATTGTATACTGTCAAATTTGAAGGCATGTTTTGACCAGATTTTCTACAGGCAAAACACTACAAAACACGCCTTCAAATTAGACTAAGACAGTATAACGTCAATATTTCTCAACGTATCTCCTTGACCCTTTCGTGTTGTTTGCTACACAGGGAACCCCCTCTCCTATTGGCTGACAAGTTTCAGTTAAAAACATCCACCAAAAGACCTCGAACGGGCCGAAATTTCAAAGGGCGGACCAAGTCAACGCATCAAAATTACAGTGACGTTTCAAACAGTCTTAACTTAAACAACGCAAAAGGAACATTATTCGTGAGAAGAGCAATGCGGGCATTAGAATAGGTTATGCGCTTTAATAATCAATAGTTTTTTCAGTATTTGTTATGGAAGATTTTAGAGGTGTTTCAAGTGCTCATCGTTACTTATTTATTTTTGTTAATTCCACAAAGACATCTGCCACAATTTAAGCGGAGTGGCATAGTAAGCGATGTCAGCACCTGGAGTCGATTAGCCTGCATGTGAGTGGGTGTGTTCTTACAGCAGCTGTTTGCTGTTAATGAATGTTCTCATTTTGTATCTTTGTGTTTGACTCTTTGGCTAGCTTCACATTCCAGGACAATTTCCGATTTTTTTGCCCAATGTGACATATCAGATTCTTTCATGTGAAGTGAACAGTACAATTCCGATTTTTTTCATATCGGACCCAGGCCTCTGTCATGTGGATATAAATCGGATATGTATCCGACAAGTGCAGGATGGACGCTCACGGGCCACGCATCCGACCTGTACATCATCAAAAGGCAACAAACGTCACAATTGTTGGACAAAACAGACATGCGACAAAAGCAAACAGTAGACAAAGAAGCAGAAAACAATCAGGGGCGTAAAGAAGATCCTTTAGAACTGATAAATATAAGAAAAAGATCGGATTTAAAGAAAAAAATCCGAATTGGGCATCATGTCCTGCAGTGTGACCGTAGCCTTTGTCCCATTCAATAAACTGCTGTAAGTGCATCAGCGACTGTGGCTCTTCTTGCCCAAAGGTGAGGGCATTGCAGTATCTTAATCGCTTCCATTTTTTTCCCACTTCACAAAAGCAGTTTCGTATCTAAAGCTCACTTTTAAATCACATTTTGTCTCAAAACACAAAGCAAAAAAAACAAATAAATAATTAATTAAATTTAAAAAACATACAAATACATGTATATATGTATTTTTTTTCTTTTTTTTAATTGAAGCCCATAACTTGACAAACTCATAAATTGGGCACTCGTGAATTAAGGTACCACTGTACATAATTCAACTTTTTACCCGTGCTAAATCAAGACTATAGAATCAGTTTTTTCAGCTATGGAAACCAAAACATCAGAGCATTTGTGAGCAAAGACCCCTTTAAGGACACTTTAATACCCAAAGTGCCTATGCCACTATTGTGATTTGTTTGTTTTACAAGATGTCTAAAGTTTACCGAAACACTCACTTGCCATTTTACTACATACCCCGCCTCAATAAACTTAATCCTTTACAGTACTAATGCCCAGCAATAAACTCCCCTTTTGTCATAAAGACAATGTTAACGTTTTACTGACACTCTTTGGGAGAGATTTATGTTAATTTACCCACCTGATGCTTTTACTTGTAATACAGGTGAGCTGCGTCACACTCAGTATTGATTTTGGTTCATCCCATTTTGTGTTTATGAAAAAGGGTTGTCAAGATATAAAAATAAAACTCAAGCGAGGCCCTGCAGTTTTGAATTACAGCCTATAATATGAATATAAAAAATAAACCAGAAGCCACTCTTAGACAGCTTTGTATATCCATCCATCCATTTTTTGTACCGCTTATCCTCACTAGGGTCACGGGTGTTCTGGAACCTATCCCAGCTAACTCTGGGTGAGAGGCGGGGTACACCCTGAACGTGTCCCCACCAAGCATTCGACCCGCCACTGCACTCCACTCCACACCACGAGAAAAAGCCCATAAAGTTAGGAAAAAAGCACTATTTATGCTTTTCAAAAATCGAAGTCGTGGCTGTGAAAGATGACCGTGTTTGGAAAAATTAAACTCCAGAGATCAATAGATCCACTTTTCTCCTGCTGTGGCCATGCCAGACACATTTTGGATAGAGGGGAAAGAAACAAAATCCATAAATAAAATTGCAATATCATTTGACATATCTTACAAAAAAATTTTATGGTAGCTACTTGGTACAAATGATATCCCCAGAACAATGATGCTTTTTCAAGGGAAATCTATGAGTCATCTCCACATGAACGTCAATGCCACATTCCCCACGCGCTTGTCAAGCATCTTGTCTTGTTTCATCGATGTCGTCCGCCTTGATGACGCCAGGAGGACTAGAATCTGCATGGGTGATCGCCGAAATGATTGATCGCTCCACTCGTCTGTATGCGCCGCTCAACAGAAAATTACCTGTCATTTATTCAATTGCTTAAGCCCTCGATTCCCCCACGAGTTCCACGCAGTTTATCACTATACGCTTGTGTAAACGTGCTGTTATGGGCTGCAGGTGTGCTGGCTTCAACATGACCTATGAAATAACAGCTTGGGAAGATAAAGAGGTATTGTTCTCGACCGGTTTCCCCAGAAGATCAATACAACAGAGTCAAGACTGAAATCAGAAGCAACTGTGAGTGAAGACCAAAAGACCAGCTTTGCTCCTCTAAATGTAAAGTCATTACTGTACATCACGTTGTCAAAAGCCTCCAAAATAGCTCTCTTGAGACTTCAATTCCCTACATGTTCTTTTCACATTTCAACAGTTCTTTGTTGCACATCCAACAAAAAAGTGAAGGCACAGCGGAGGACGCCCAGTGACGCTTCTTTCCCTTTAAATGCAAAGTGGCCGCTCTCGTTGTGGCACGTCAGTGGAACCCTCCAACGCCAGTGATGGATTTTCAAATCCCATCGCAGAGTATTCCTTTCCTGCACAAAAATTCACAAAGGGGTATCCCTTCAATGTCAACCTGCTATATTATTTCTATGGCTCGCTGATTTTAATACATAGTAAAAGACAAAAGTCCAAAGGAAAGTGCACATTACTATGAGGGCTCTTTTGTTGAGAAGCGAGAGGATTTGGTATGAAAACTAAAACACTGAAGTAGTAGAAAAATAGCATATTTTCAAAATTACTGGAGAGAAAAAAAAATACATTACGGGTTCTGATTTTTTTGTAGTCGATGCTAAAGTGATGACTGATCGGATTCAATTAATCAATGCTATCATTGATTTTTGTTTCAGTTGTCAACTCGCTGGGCACGCTTCCAAACATAAGTTCGCTCACTCACACTATCCGCCGTCCTTGGTTGCCCAGGCCCCACCCCCCAAATCGTTTATCCAATCGCATTCAGACAACTTCACGGCCTCTCAAGCTGTCAGAAAATTAGAAATTGGGAAATTCTAACACACACAATTCACCTAACACAACTGCAGTCGCTACTCGCTACAGAATACAATAATTTATATAGTATCGCAATATTAAAAATTACAGGAGGAGGGAATGCTTCGCAATACTGCATTGTATAAAACCTGCAGTTTTGTTACGTGGAACGTTTTATAAGATACAGCTGTCTGTGAGACAATGAAAGGGTGTTTGATTTGTGATTGAATGAGTAAGTCGGAGGGTGGGGGCCCATGGAAGAAGGAAGAGGATTGCGAATGTGCATCTGTGGGATGAAGGCTGACAGTTGAGAGAAATGCGAGTTGTATGTTTTCTTTGGTGACCTTAACCATTCATTTTTACCGAGTGGTTATTGATCGACCAGGGCTTCTCTTTGTTTCCTCGTCAAAGCAGATGCTAATGTGTATTGTCTGTGCTTTCACTGTTACAGGAAGGTTTTTGGTTAATTCACTGACAGCTGACATGACGATTTAAAGCTGCTCGCAGGCTAGCATTAGCGGCTGCCTGTTTAGATGAGTGTGCATTTATTATTTGAAGATAGACTGGCACATTTTCCAAGTGACAGTGCTACCAATCTCAGTTTAAGTAAAATATTTCCACACGTTTGAGGCACCGCTGCTTGTTTGACACGTGAACCCACCACCTGTTGATGACAGGGAAGCGTCCGTGCTGTTAATGTCAAAACACGTGACTGGCGATTAAATCTTGCAAAATGGTAAAGTCGACGTGTCGTCTCATCTGTTCAACCCCTAGTCTCAAAGTTTTTCAAATGTGGGTTAGTGCGGGAAAACAATTTCAAATAATTTTGTCAGCTCACGTAAAATGTATTTTAAATGACATTCAATCTATCACAAATACTGTCCGAACTTTCAAAGAGATAACATTTTTGGTCTTTTGGAAGATTTCAAGTACGCTTGAAAACAAAAGATTAATGTGATCAAAAAGTGCTCTGCGCACAAAAAAATCTAGCCCACAGGTTGCCAAATTAGATATAATTATAAAATATCAATTTAAACACAGACATGTCTCATGAAAATAGTCCAGTGCTTAAGTGTATTATTGTGCTTACATTTTAACAGCTTCTCCAAAATTCTTGTGGACACGTAATGTGACATATTTGAAAAAGCAACAATCTCACACACTTCTTATCCTCTTTTAGAGAAGATCGAGAAGTAAGTTGTCAACAGTGTTTTAGTACAAATACACGACATTACAAATATTGGATTGACATGCACATTCTGATTCTTTACAGTTATATGGGAGACATTATCCCGTTAACCAAAGTCTATTAAAGTGCAGGGCAGGCATCTAACGGTCACTGGACCCGATTTGTTTGAACTTATCGATTTTCAGCAACCAAGGGGAGGGGCATATTTGTTCGCACAATATGGTGTTTACATGTGCAAAACAATACCAGAATAGTGGGGGGGGGGGGGGGGGAGAACACTATACTAATATGCTGTTGAGTACCATCCATCACAATAAAAGGCCCCAAGCACCAAAAGCATGAACGCATACAGTTGTTCTCTAATTTCATAGTGATATACATGATTATTTTAGGGCTTTGGGGGTGTAGTGGCTCACAGAGTTGATTTTCTAGCAACTGGCCAGATCAAATCAATGCTCCATTCACAATCATTCTGCGATTGTGGCAACCAGTCCACACTGTCAACCTGAACAATATAAGCAGTACAGAAAATAGATGGCTAGTCGACTGGAGGTATTCCATTACGTTCTGAATAGGAAATAAAAAAGCCAGGCTATTTTGCGATAGACTGAGACCACCTTGTTGAACTGGAAAAGCAAACCTGAGACACTTTGGTCTGCACAACGCTGAACCTCTTAACACTTCACTGTTCCCATGGTAACTATCAGTGTGTACCGAAAATTGACTTCACATTTCAGCTTTATTTAGTGAGTTTTATGTCACCAGTTAATGATGACAAAAGGGACTAAAAGAAGTCAAGTTGATCATGTGTCTATGGTGGCCTGCTCATCAATGCTAGACATTACAGCGAGGGTCCATATTGGTGTGTTCCATTCAGCTGGCTACGCAGCGAACCATTACCTCTTCTTCTTATCAACAATGGCTGTTCACGAATGGGTGGTAACTCGAACTGGGATTCGAATGGGCGTGGAAAAGCGATCATTGAATGAGAATTTTCGGACTTGAATTCAGACTTTTTAATTTTCCTTAAAAAGACAAATGTGCCAGTTCCAGTTCAATAGATAGTTTTCAAATAATCAAATCGGATTTTTTATTTGATAGACAATGACATCTATATTTCGGAATGTAACGATTCAATACTGATTTGGAAGTCATTCGTTACGGTCAACACGAAGAGCAAATGGGGATTTAGAGGTTGAGTCTGAGCCCTATTACCGACAATACTAAAAGTATGGAGGAAAAGCTGGGGGAAATCGTCACAAGACGAAGAAAGGATCTAATGTCTTCACCGGGCAAACCCATCCCTTTCAAGGTTTCTTGTCGTTTACACTTTTGACGATCTGGTATTAACTTGTAACCTATTGTTATCCAATTCACTGCAGGACAAATTACTTGGCCAATGTCCTTAAACAAGGTTGGCTTAGATAAGCAGTCGAGAGCTGTTAGAACCATCTTTCCATTAAGATGCAACACTGAAAAAGGGATGTCACGTCAAGTCCAGAAAATTGCAGTGCTTAATTGTAACATCAGTATGCCAATCAAGGTTTGGACCCATGTAAATTCAGCTTTAAAATTAAATGTTTTGTGTGTTCCTTGAATAGTTTAGTCTCACAGAGTGGAAAAGAGTTTACCTTGCGGGCATTTCCCTGAGCAGTTATTAAAGATAAAATAGCGTGCGCTCTACTTTGATAAGGCAACTTGACGCAGACTGACATTAAAAGGTTATAAAACCAAATGGCTGCCTTGTTCAGTTGCAGCAACATCTGGGGTTTTGTTGTTTACAGATGTCTCTCTCTATATCCAACCATCCATCCATCCATTTTCTGAGCCGCTTCTCCTCACTAGGGTCGCGGGCGTGCTGGAGCCTATCCCAGCTGTCATCGGGCAGGAGGCGGGGTACACCCTGAACTGGTTGCCAGCCAATCGCAGGGCACATAGAAACAAACAACCATTCGCACTCACATGCACATTTACGGGCAACTTAGACTCTTCAAGTAACTTACCATGCATGTTTTTTGGGATGTGGGAGGAAACCGGAGTGCCCGGAGAAAACCCACGCAGGCACGGGGAGAACATGCAAACTCCACACAGGTGGGGCCGGGGATTGAACCCGGGTCCTCAGAACTGTGAGGTAGACGCTCTAACCAGTCAGCCACCGTGCCGCGTCTCTCTATTTCAAATGTGCAAAATAATTTCGTGTGGGTGTCTCAAAACATTGAATTGTGAATAATCATCGTAGGCCAGATGTTAATAGCCATCCATATGTTCCAAGTGTCATGTATGTTCGCATTAGTGTGAAAGAAAATTTTAGTTTTAGACTTATTTTGTGCCAGCATGTGCTTTTTTTTTTTTTTCTTAAATCTACTCTTATGGGATTCCCTGAATCCTTTTTCAGTCAGTCATGCAACTACAGTTTCAGTTTTCGAGGGCACTCTGGTACAGACTTTTATACAGCAGGAACCCATCCTTCATTCCCTCCACCTTGCCAGTGTCACGGTAGGCCAGAAAGACCCGAGGCAGGCCTGAGGGTACTGGCCTCCTCTGCCCTCATGGCCTGCAGGCATGTAGCTTCTGCCTGCTAGGGATTTATGATTAGAGCTTGAGGAACGTTATGGGGACAGCTGACATCCTAAATACTCGTGAGGCGTACACACCTCAGTATTCAGGGAGTTCTGTAATGCAGATGATGGCCAGGCAAGTGACAGTGCCCCGGGCAGGGAAATTAGAAGGCTGTTACATGTTATGGCTATGTGCAGAGCTCATTCGGGGGACATTATTCATACTGATGGTAATAGTAGTGACAGGGACAGATCTTTGCTGTCAGAGAGCTGGAGAGATGCTTCGAGTAAAGTGCAAGGGATGAGCGGCAATTCTTATTCCATACCTTGCCTTCTGTGGTCCTCCAAAATATAAGGAAATCACATTGTCCTGCAGCAACTTAGTTTTGAAAGTGGCTTTTAAATGGTGTGGTTAAGGAAAAGCGGAACATTCTTGACATGCAATACAATAACTCCAAAAATATAAAATCCACATGGGTGGCTCTATTATGGCCATAGATCACATATGCTGAGGGAGAAAATCCCAATATCTCCATGAAATCCAGTTTAAAAAAAAATAGGGATGGGCATCAGACAAAATTTCTGACTCTAGGGAAATTTAACAATTAATAAAAAAAATTTCAACCAGTTGTATTAAGCTAAATAATGCTCCCTGCACATCTTGGTGCTGTCAAGAAGGACACGTTTTACCACAATAACTAAGATTAAGATTCAACAATCAATTCCACATAATCAACAGAATCCTTAAAAATTAATCGGTTATTAAGCTCAACCCAACTTAAACGCAGCAGGAGAACAAAGAACCAGACAAAGAAGGCAAAAGACTGAAAATAGAGATTGACTTAAAAGTTAAAAATAAAAATAAAACAATACCAAGATCAATTTCCAGTGTTAAAAACATAGTGATGCTTCTAGTGAAAGGTCTATATTCGAGCACTCTCGCTTTATTTTTTGCAGCTGTAAACAAGAGGACCATTATCTTTCCCATTACAGTTCAACTTGGCAATTAATGACCTGGGGACCCAACCCATTAACAGGCTAATAGCTAAATCTAATGTGCGTGTGTGTGTCTACGTTTGTGCAAATGCTATATGTGTGTAACGATAGAGCGGTATCAAGAGTGTGCGTGTGTGTGTCTACGTTTGTGCAAATGCTATATGTGTGTAACGATAGAGCGGTATCAAGAGACGGAAATGGAAAGATAAAAGGTGAGGGGTTTGCCATCATGGCGCTAATTAACTCACCCCCTACCACAGATGGCTAAAGTGTCCCTATTACACCTTTTTTCACTGCCACATTACCTACGTGTAAGCTAATTGTACACGGGCCAGGTCAGGTTTAGCACTGCATGCATAATAAAAAATGCAAGGAAGCCCGAAAGCCTCGCCGGTGGAAAACTGACCTTTTGTGCGGCGTTATCTTAGCAATACTGCTCAATCATTAGGTCCACGGGCCTTCACTGGAAGGTTGTTAGAGAATCATTGCTCCCCAGGGTGCAGTGGGACGTGCAAAGAGATGGGGAATGATTGAGGGAAAGGAGAAGGGAGCAAACAAATCCAAGGAAAGCTCAACAATGTGAAAAGAAATAAAAACTGCACAGACCAGGCAGAAAAGAGCTACAAATTGTTCTTATTGTATGAAATGACAGCCTTTAGTTGTAGGCGTCTCAAAACACACAACACAAATGTGTCACATCACAAGATGTACTGGCATGTGACTGTTAAGAGCTGAAGAAAAATGTCTTTACATGTTGTTCAGAGCCCAGCATGGAAATATCAGTGTCTCCCAGGGTTTTTTGTTGTAAATCCAAGAAATAAATGTCAACGCGTCAATGCGGGAGAGAGCATTTTGTTTTAATAGCATCTTTCAACACAGTTGGTGGGCAATGAAGTAATGAACAGAATAATAATGACAATGTTGTGGGAAGAAAAGACATACACTAGTTTCATTGCACTACTGACATTAGCATCCGTGATTATTTATTGAGCTCCTTCTGAAATGAAGCAACATGTAGAGGGATATATGATGTGGTTGTTTTTCATTTATAAATAAATTAACGGGTGTTGAATATTTCTCTCTTTGACTATGCATAGTCGCATACAACTTCTTCTCAACCAACCCTCATCAATCTTTTCTAACGCTCACCAATTTAATCTTCCCAGAGTAGACATTATAAAATGTCATAAGATTGGCTTAACGATAAAAGAGGCTGTTGCGGCAGATGTTGCTACTTAGAGCGAGAACTTAGGTGCAAACAATCAAACGCACCGACGACGTCCCTCCTCCACGCAAACGCACAACAAACCCATACTTCGTACTCTCTGAGAAAGTGCTTCTTGACTGGGTTGGATCCGAGAAGATGTTGGTTTGCTAATTTTAAACATGTTTGGTATTCTAAACAGACATATCCCTTTTTGTCATGTGTGGTCAGACTTTGATCATGACGATTTGGATCATTTGAGCCGTCGGAATTTCCCCCCTTAAAACGAGACAAAAAAAGAGTAGAGTTTAACCAGATTTCTAATCTTTTTCGAAGGATTTACTGATTAATGGTGTCCCAGTGACGAATTCAATAAATATTCCGTGGAGGATCTGAAGAAACCCTGTTTGAAATAATACATTTTTGGTTTCCAAAGTGTTTTTGTTTGTTTCCTAATGATTGATTCTTCGGGCTATGGTATTAATAATGTATGCGGTATTACCTCTTACACAACTGTGAGTTATTTTTGGTAATTTTGAGTATTTCTATCGTGATCATATCAGTGGGGAAAATGCATTTTGTTCCATAATTAAAACTGTGGTGCAAGTTTCAAGGCTGATTTTGTATAGTGTTACTCGTGTCAGCTCTCTAATGGTCATATAACAAGCAGATGACTTTCTGGCATGTCAGAAACAAGGTCGTCTAGAATGACAATGATGTGTTACAATTGAAACATCGTACAACTGCATTTCTCAAACTCTATGGCATTTTTTTTCTCATTACGTCTGCCCAAAGTTGCTGAACAAATAACTACACTAGTTTCTAGTATAAGCATTCTGAGTCCCTCGACCGCATAAAGTCTTCTTTCATTTGTTTTGACAGTCAGCAACAGTTTGAAATGGGCCTCATTTACACCTATCGGACTTCATCAAACGGCAACAACTTACTGCTATAATGTACAATGTGACCACCTCGCTACATTTAACGGCCCATCGGAGAGAATGTAATCAATGGACTCGAGAAAGAACTATTCTAAAATCACACATTTAATGCACCAACACACAATTTGAATTTCAACAGCAATCAGCAAGAAGACCATACATTCACCCAGGAGATCCACTGTGCATTCAAACGCGAGTCTGCAGCTCATCCAAAAAAATTACGTTGATATAACAACATCGCACCAGGGATGAACATCAGAACTGAGTGAGTGTGACATGCGCACAGTCACAAAGTCACACCCTGCTTGAGCGCCGTTCCCCTGTGTAGAGGCATGCAAATGATAAAAGAAAGCAGAGGGGAGTATTACATAGTGCTACGTTTACAAGCAGCATTAGAGGGGCGTATGAAAATGGGATATTACGGGCTGGTCAGCGCAGTAGGGGTTGACACAGAGATTTGCTATCTTAGGCAATCTGTGCGATGAGCCAGACTCATGGAGACTGGACTGTACATTTGCAGAACACTTAAAAAGTATGCAGTATCTCATACTCACTTGTCAAAATGTGAGCAGCATTTAAAAAAAGAACAAAAAAAAGATTAATCAGTCAATACGAAGATAACGCTGAATTTTGATTGATATGGTAATGGAGGTGTTAGCATGGTAGTGCCCATTGTTGTCACGTGGCAAGCAGGATGAAGCAAGATGCAGTACGAGGGGCATTTTTCTGTTAAAATTTGACTCAAATGTCATGTTCCCCCCTCTATTGCTGTGCAACTACTGTGGCCCCAATACTTCAAACTTTTTTGAGGGGGGGAGACTTTTTGGGGGAGATTTTTTTAAATTCTTTCGAATGGAACAAAAGCACAACATTATCCAGTTGTAGCTATTGTGAGGGGTTTTAGACAAAATGCAGTTTAAAGAGGTTCGTGATGTATGGACAGAAAAGGAGCAGGCAAAAGAAACCACTATCTGTTGAGTCAGTAGTGATGAGGCTGTTCACACTTGTAGCACAACAGTATCGAGGTGGGGCGAGAGTCAGGGTGAGGGAGTTAGAGACCCAGACGGTTCAGCCTCCGATGCCAGGATGGACACAGATCATGAAATAGAAATGTGTGCATTCATTATTAACAAGCAATCCTGAGTGATTATGGTATCAACATGCTCACATAAACTGAGGCTGCAGGGATTCTTTTCTCGGCAGGTTATAATTAATGCAGTTAAGACTTTGATACCTCACTAGAGTATGGCTGTGAATATCTTCAAATAATCCTCATTTGTAGAACCACATTAAACACAGAAGAAATGGCAGAAGATGAAAACTGCTTTAGTCTTACAAGTAGCGGAGAAGCTTCACAAGTAGCGGGGAAGCTAAACGTGACAATCCGACAAAAACAGACTTCTCTCACATCAAACAAGGCACTCCCCTTGTGAGTTCCAGAGCTGGAGCATGCTGGGTATTGCCCTGCGGTGAGAATGGGCATTCGGGAATTGAACAAATGAATCACTGAACTCAGTGGTGAGTCGGAGACGGAAGAGGTCAGCTTCTTCCGATGTCCGCTGATTCAAAATCACACAAATGTCCAAGGGTATTATCAACATTGTAGTACAGAGTCAGTAACTGACAGAAACTGAGAGTTCAGGAGTTATCCTATTGCAAACATGTATTCAATACCAATTGTTCAATTTATCCATCATGTCATCCTGTGTAATGGTGGAGTGTTATCATTATTTGAAGATTTATTCAAGGATTGTTTATCGTAATACATTTTTATTGAAGTAATACAATTAAAACATGGTTACATGTAGGCATAAGAAAGAAAGATGCTAGACAATGTAGGATTAATTTTGCTCAGGTCAGAGCAGTTGACATTTCACAGTTGAGTGTGGGCGTGGTTTCAACACATTCAGTGGACAAGCACACAGCCTTCAAGAGCAGAGACTAAAGGCTGTCGCACACTGCGCGACGTGGTCGAACCCGACTGGACCAGACCGTCGCAAAATTAAAAAAATAAGACCCCGCACATTGAGCGATTGGATGTATGGATGCCCTGATGCTGTATAGACAGACAGTATTGATGTAAAACACAATATTTGATGCTTTATACATGGCAATTACTTGACTTTGGGAAGAGTGGCAGAGGTTCAGTGTCTCACTTAGGTAAAAACTCGGAAATATATTTTTTGCGTGAGTGAAAGCTGATGAGCATTTTGATTGGCTGTAAGCTGCGAAGTTTCAAATTCTAAATCGAGGCAAAAACAGTGGCCGACTGATTGGCCACTCATGAAGACAGTTGCCAAACTATGTACACTGCATGACAGTTCAGTCGGGTTTGGCCCCGTTGCTCGGTGTGCAGCAGCCTTAAGGCTTGATTTTTCATGATTTTGAAGCCTCATTATACTGTCGATACTCAAGTGTGTTTTTTTTTTAAATCATTTAACATTGTTAGGGTTGTTAACAACACTGAAATGTTGTTGATTGTTGTATTTTGAGTTGTTTTGGGCACTTTGTCTTGGATCTGACCCAAAATGTAAGTGATTTTTTTCCTTTGTCCATGTCCTGTCCCGTCATTCCAAAGTTAAAAGGAAATTGATGAAGTAGTCAAGATAAAACTTCATGTGTTTTGATTACATGCAGATCATATTAGTGGATGATATCTGTTTTTTTATGTGCTGGAATAGTGGACTGATAAGAAAAAAGACAAGCATCAGGTCTGCAGGGAATATAAACACTTTCCCACAGAGAAGAAAGAAATCAGGACTAATGTGGGATTTAAACATTTGTTCTTGTGTTTTCTCTCTCTTACAAGGGAAATGCAGAGTTGAAGCAAATATATCTTGACACAGCAAATTACGTTGATGGGCCTGCCAAACTTCCTTTTGGGATTAAATCTTTGACCCACATATAAATGTCTTTCGACTTGAAATCTATTTGATTACTGATGAGCAGCAATGAACAACACTCATTAGGGATTAACCGGGATTACCTTGCTCACTTTGTAGAAATAGCAGCAATGGATCGAGTTTGTTAGCATAGTTGACACCATTTTTACTATGCTATATTTACAACCTCAAAAACATTGACACCAGTTCCCCCTCTGTTAGGAGGGCCTTCTTGGGGGCTCCTAATCACCATGGCAACAGGAGAGACTGTAACAGAGCCTTGGGCCCTACTTGAGGTGATGGGTAGAGCGAAAAGTGAAGAGCGGAGAAAATATGAATTATCAATGTGCCATGAGCAAATGGAACATTTTTTCATGGTGATTGTCTGATGTCTGATTCAGGATTGTAATATTGAATTATTAATCCCTTCAACAGAATGAATATTTGATGTGCGTAATAAAAAAGAACAAGAGTTTGGGGTGATTTGAGGGATGCGAAAGAAGGTCAATGTTCAGTCAGTAGACAAAAGTCATTTGAAGCGCAGATAATTAAACTCTGACAATATGAATACAGAGTGAACAATCATCAGATATTTAATTCGGGTAATACTAGCCACTTTATTTCACTTTCATCCAAGGCTGAGCAATTTTGAAGTTTCATTCAAATTAAAAACAATAACCTTGAAGTAGACCAGTAGGTACTGATTTTTGATTTTCAGATTTTTGATTTTCAGATAAGTACAGATTGCACTCTGTAAGTAAAATGCCTCACTGGTGACATCAAATGCGGAACCACAAAGCGCTGCATATGAGCCTGTTATTTTTTTCAATTTATAAGTAGGAAATTAAACTGTTCCCGCATGACGGACCCTCTTGAAGTGCTCAAGTTGATCAAGTGTGCCCATCGAATCTCAGCTGAATAGGTAACATGAATGTCTGTGGGAGATTACAGCTTGTGAAGGATAGGATGCACTAATAAACAAAAACAAGGTCATTTTTTGGTGCTTTCTTCCATCTTTTAGTGCCAGTAAAGCAAATATGGGAGTGTAATGTCATGTCAAGGGAAAGGCAGAAACAGTTTAGAAAAGATAAGAACAGGCTGATGAGAGGGTAAGCCATGAGAAACTAATCATAGGCCGAAAGTAAGATTAAGAATTTGATAATGACAGAAAGGAATGAATAGTTAAAAAAAAAAAAAAAAAAGTTTTGGGGAACAACACATGAATGAAAACATCTCAAGTAGCACTTCCTCGACCAAATGTTTACTCTAAGGTAAATTTGTTGCAACACAGGGAGGCATGGAGTTCAAAGATTTTGATTCAAGTTTTTGTACATATCAGAAATCCTACAATTGTTTATGATCCTGCTTATGTTTATGATCCTGCTATGTACAGTTAATGTATACAAAGAGTTTTTGACATTTATTTTATTTTTTTTATTTTTTTGCTTCAATAGAGATTGTAGTGCTCCTTCTGTTGTGCACGCCTTCGCTACTTGGAGGCAGTATAATAAAGTAATAGGGATATACATGGAGCCGTATACAAGGAGCTGGGCAAAACTCAGTAAGCCGCAGCAACATTAGTCGTTCTTTGCAGAATATAAAGAATAAAGAATATATGCCTGTGAGTATTGTTATAGTATCTGCCTACATGTGTTGCTCCATTGCTGGTTTTTAAATATCCACTGCTTAAAGAGTTAACACCGTGACACTGGACCTACTCGTTAGCCCGTTTTGCCTTTTGTTTTTGTCAGCATTAAGCTAAACAGACATTCATAAGGAAAAGTTTTGTGGTTGTTTTAAATGCACATGTAATTATTTGCTTTATGTTTAGTTTTCCAATAAACTTCAACTGAGAGTGGCAATAAATAGCTTGAAGCTTGTTTTTTTTTTTGGAAGAATTGTTCACTATCTTCCAAACTGCTGCCTGTTGTGAAGTGCCACCATACAGAGCTCATATCTCAAATGTTTAGTTGCAAGTCAAAGCAAAAAAATCAGCCAAATAACTAAATAACCTGGACATCGGTGTAAACAGGGCGTTCAAAGTGAAGTTGCGAGCGGCGTGGGAGCGATGGATGACAGATGGCGAACACAGCTTTACTAAGAATAGGATGCAGAGCCGGGCGAGTTATGCCGCAATTTGTGAATGGATTGTGGATGCTTGGGCTAACGTGTCTGCTTGCACTGTTGTTCGAGCTTTCGTAAAAGCCGGCATCATTTCTGAGGAGCCGCACGGCAACGAGACTGATTCCGACAATGACGAGGGGGAACCTGGCGTGTTTGATGGAGAACTTGCCCAGCTGTTCATTTCAGATACAGAAGATGAGATGAGGATTTATGGATGAGGAGTGATCAAAAAATAACATGAGCACATTGTTAAATACTTCAATAAAGTACAACCAAACTCAGTTTTGCTCCCGCTGCCTTTTTAAAAACATTGTTTTAGCGTGCATGCATGCTACCATATGTTTTAAGCTAGCGTATGTTTTACCATCCCTGCACCCAAAAATACAGTGCGCCTTGTGTTATGTGTTAGATACAGAAATAGACCCCGTAACTGCGACTGCGCCTTTTAATGCGGTGCGCCTTATGGTCGTGAAAATACGGTCATAATCTTTTGGGTTTAAACTGTCTGTTTTGGTATGTATGAGGATATAATTTCACCATACCAATAAAGACTAACTTGTGCTGCTCAAAGACACATTTCACCTTGTCAAAAAACTAAATGTAGGACATCCTTGAGGTCCCTCTAGCTACAGGTTACCCAAAAATAACATTAAATACGGTCATTTTATAAAGCACCCTAAGCATACTGAGGCATACTGGGAGATGGACTCAACTTAAATTATCTGTCATCCCATGTTGCTATATCTAGTCTTCAGTTGTCCACCACTAAATGTTACATGGCTAACAGACTATAAGGGCTTTTCTGCTATACATCACAAGGCTAGGAACTACGGCAAAGTACATTTGAAGTGGGAGAGCAAAAAGGGAGAAAGAAGTGGGGGGGGAAATGAAGGAAAGACAAACGAGCAAGAAAAGTCTAAACAAGGAGAAATTACCATGTAGGAGTAATCAGTGCCTAAAAGCTTCGTCCCCCCCACCCCGCTGACTGTAAGTGCTTTTGGGAAATGGCAGAATTGCAGGAATAAAAGGATGTGAAAAATGTGTGTGGCAACACTGGGTCCGTGCTAGAGACTGAGGAGGCAGAACCACGGTGATGAACAAAAAGGCAGCGGTAAAAATAAGTGAGTGATTGAAGAGGCTAGAAGGAAGGGAAGAGGGAAATTAGCTTCAAGACCTCCAGCAGGGGCTTTCTGTCCATTTCTGTGCCATCCTGTCCTATTAGTGCTTCACTTCCGGCTGTCCTAACACCACTGAAGCTTAATAAAGCCTGAACTCAGTCACACACACACTTGATGGTTGAAAATGGCTGGAAAGGGGTATTTCCTCTGGGCTTTTAACAATGACCTCCAAACCTCACTTTGCCAACAAGCTGGAAACCGTTTTTTTTTGGATTGATTTAGTGAACGGGCTATTTGGCACTAGCACCTCATTTTTTCCACCCATTTTGATGGGAATGGGCACGCACAACATGAAACTGGAAGTGTGCGTGTATGTGTGTTGTGGGAGGCGGCAGGTTGCTGTGTGTGGTTCAGTCCAATGTCTGAACAATTTTAGCATAAAGATTGAAATGCGGTTGAGTGAGTACTTCTGATGGAATGCACGTAGCTAAAACGCCCCTTCAAAACACACGTGAAGAGATGGCGATCTTTAAAGGAGCATGAACTAATTAAATATTATCTACACAAAAAATAACTCATGCAAGCATAAAGGCCAAAAAAGTTAAAAAACTCAAAAGGTTCGGCATACAACAGGCATAAAAAAATAGACAAGGTATGTCGTGAAGGGTTTTGACAGTTACTACCTTAAGCATTCAAAATCAAAAGAGTTGTGCTAAAACCTTCAACTTTCAACACTGAGTTGAAAATTGCACTTTGTGGAGATAACCTGAACTTATGCCTGACAAAATATCTTTGGTCAAATTTGCTTCGTGATGGCGATTGCTTTGATGAAAGACAAAACCCTGAGATAAGATGAATAACTTGTGAATAGTAGACTACTGAAAAAGGAACACATACCTAACAACAACAACATAGTAAAAACAGGAAAGTTTGTTTTCCTTGTGATTTTTAAAAGTTTCGGTTGTCAAAACCAAGGCTGGGGTTATCGATTGTTTTTTTTTTTAATTATTATTTTGTTAGGAATCTATTATTTAACAGATCTCAAATAAGCGGAAGAAAATGGATGGATGGATGGATGGATGGATATTTAACAGATTATTTTGCATTATTAAAGAACAATACTAATACAAAGTATAAATGTGAGGTTCAGGTATTATTTTTGTCCACTCGGGATCGGCATCCTCACGTTTTACAATCGTATTTGTGACTTTGAATGTGTGGCTTTAAAAGACGGGGAGGCTGGCCTGTATTGTGACGTGGGAGGCAGCGAAGGAGAGTGTAGAGTTGGCTGTTGTGAGCTCAGGTTACCAGCTAGTTGTTAACTGGTTGTTAATCGGTTAGCCAGTCTGCGTGTTGAGTGCCTGAGCATCAGGTTGCCAGCCATGCAGATAGTATATGAATGTGCTTGTTACGTGTTTATTTTGTTACAGTTTGCTCACTAAAGCGATTGAAAGTGTAATGGCGGCTGTGTCGATCCTTGGCCACCTGTGCGGCGATTAATATACATTCTGAAAAGCAGTGGTAGGCTATATAAAATTAGCTTACGATATTAATTTACCATAGACATGCAGTTACGTAAGCCAGTTCTGACTGCAGTAACAGTAGCCCGTGTGGAAAAATGATCACTGCAAAGCTTCAAGGCAGATATTTTAATAGGACTTTTTTTTGGGTTAATAATTGTAGCAGTCAAAATGATTCCAATTCACAGGGACAGTGGCGCTATCATGTTAAAAAGAGGAGACCCATTCTCCACTGTTTATGTGCTTCAAAACTCAGTTTAACTATGTTTTTCAGTTAAAGAATCTCTTGACCATTGCCACTACGATGGCAAGAGGAGCACGAGTGAAGAAAGACGAAGAAGTTGGTTCAAGGGGAGGAAGGTTAAGCACAGCACCGAAGTCAACCCCATGCTTGGTAAAAGGGCTTTGTAACCTGTTGTTTCCTGTTATACTGCTCTCAATTTTTATTGGAACATGTTGGTAATAATCCAGACAGTCATCCACAAATGATGTACCTGCAGATCAACAGAAACCAAAAAGGCAAAGAGGTAACAAAAGAGATGTTACTCCCCAGATAATTTGCAGACATGAAAAGAATAAGTAATAGGGCTCAAATTAAAAGCGGGAGACCTTTGGATGAGTTGGTGGCTTTATTCCCCATGCACATCTTTCCTTTCTAAATCAATTACACAGAAGTGGATGGAGAGGAACCTGAATGGGAGAGGCAGAATGGAGCATATACTGTACCTGCAGCTCTTGGAGGAAAATCAACCTGACTTTTACCTCAAGTTATTAGTGACAGTAGACTGAAGCCAAAAGAGATGAGGACAAGAACATGACATGAGCATATCTCAATGTACATTTTAACTGCAACGTTCAATAAAACATTTTAAAAAAATAAAGTTATGATTATATTTTCATGGCTACTCATTAGATCATATGTAAACAATACTAAAACATTCTTTCAACAACTTTGTGGAGCGGATGCGCATAGGTCAACTAAGAAACCACAACATTTCGGTGTAAAAAATTTTCCCACATTTGCTGTCAATGATATATTAAGTAATGCCTTTGTTTATAACAAAAGGCAACTGTACACGTTGTACAATTGCCGCATCTATAAATTTGAACAATTGGGTGCGAAATCAAGGGTCTGATTCTATGAACAATATGAATAATACAATAACATTGGTATCTACAACACCAATTCCAAAGAAGTTGGGACGTTGTGTTAAACAAAAAAACAGAATACAATAATTTGGAAATCATGTTCGACCTGTATTTAATTGAATACACTACAAAGACAAGATATTTAATGTTCAAACTGATCAACTTGATTGCTTTTAGCAAATAATCATTAACTTAGAATTTTATGGCTGCAACACGTTCCAAAAAAGCTGGAACAGGGTCATGTTTACCACTGTTTTACATCACCTTTTCTTTTAACAACAGTGAAGGTGGAATTCTTTCCCATTCTGGCTTTATGTACAGCTTCGGCTGTTCAACAGTCCGGGGTCTCCGTTGTCGTATTTTACGCTTCATAATGCGCCACACATTTTCAATGGGAGACAGGTCTGGACTGCAGGCAGGCCAGTCTACTACCCGCACTCTTTTACTACGAAGCCACGCTGTTGTAACACGTGCAGAATGTGATTTGGCATTGTCTTGCTGAAATAAGCCGGGGCGTCAATGAAAGATGCGTTGCTTGGATGCCAGCATATGTTACTCCAAAACCTGTATGTACCTTTCAGCATTAATGGTGCCTTCACAGATGTGTAAGTCACCCATGCATTGGCAATAACACAGTCCCAAACCATCACAGATGCTGGCTTTTGAACTTTGCGTCCATAACAGTCCGGATGGTTCTTTTCCTCTTTGGCCCGGAGGACACGACATCCACAATTTCCAAAAACAATTTGAAATGTGGACTCGTCGGACCATAGAACACTTTTCCACTTTGTATCAGTCCATCTTAGATGAGCTTGGTCCCAGAGAAGCCGGCGGTGTTTCTGGGTGTTGTTGATAAATGGCTTTTGCTTTGCATAGTAGAGTTTCAAGTTGCACTTACGGATGTAGCGCAGTACTGTATTTACTGACATTGGTTTTCTGAAGTGTGCCTGAGCCCATGTGGTGATATCCTTTACACATTGATGTCGGTTTTTGATGCAGAGCCGCCTGAGGGATCGAAGGTCACGGGCATTCAATGTTGGTTTTCGGCCTTGCCGCTTACATGCAGTGATTTCTCCAGATTCACTGAACCTTTTGATGATATTATGGATATTATGGAAATCCCTAAATTAAAAAAATAATAATAATAAATAAAATAAAATTTAAAAATAAAAATTCCTTGCAATTTTTCATGAGGAACATTGTCCTTGAACTGTTCGACTATTTTCTCACGCACTTGTTCACAAAGAGGTGAACCTCGCCCCATCTTTGCCTGTGAATGACTGAGCAATTCAGGGAAGCTCGTTTCATACCCAATCATGGCATCCTCCTGTTCCCAATTAGCCTGTTCACCTATGGGATGTTCCAAACAGGTGTTTGATGAGCATTCCTCAACTTTCTCAGTCTTTTTTGCCACCTGTCTCAGCTTTTTTGGAACGTGTTGCAGCCATAAAATTCTAAGTTAATGATTATTTGCTAAAAACAATCAAGTTTATCAGTTTGAACATTAAACATCTCGTCTTTGTAGTGTATTCAATTAAATATAGTTTGAACATGATTTGCAAATCATTGTATTCTGTTTTTATTTATGTTTAACACAACGTCCCAACTTCATTGGAATTGGCTGTTTTAGATTAACGTCACCCAAAGGTTCTGCAGGAAACACCACTGGGGCTGCTCAAATCCCAAAAGATGAAAGATTAAGTTATCAAAAAAGGTCAGAGGAGTAATGTGAGAAATTATGTCAAACTATAAATACAGAAACCTCATAGTCATAGCACAGACACCGAAAATACAGCCGGTGCCACTGAGACCATAAAGATTCTAATTGAGCCTTAAGGGTCCATGACATGTGGGATCAGTGTGTGGTACATTGGCATAGGTGTGGGACACACATTTATATTTATGTGTGCCCATCCATCACTGGATACTGGGTTGCTTAATGTCAAGCAGAACTGACCTGTGAGCCAAAGCTTCACATCAGCTTTAGACCATGACTGCTCCTTTGCTTTGAGGCCTTCAAATTGTGACTGTACTTCTGCTTGCTATGACATATTATCTCAAACGGGATGTACCATATTTCTCAAATGGGGAATAGTTACATAGTTTACTGAAATGCAAAGAGTACAATGCATTTATTAGAGGTAGGGTGTTTATTGGTGTGGAACACTGATTTTGTAAAAATATTTTTTTTTATTTTACATTTCAGAAAATATGATACTGCATCTTTACCACTATGATTAATTGCCACCAACCACGACAATGTTTATAACTGTTTCTATTAGTAGTTTAAACTGAGAAAATACCACAAACTAGGACCCCAAAACAGTTTAACATCATTTCAAACTCATATTGCAACATTAACCTTTAAAATAAATTGCTTCAGGGCGATCTGATTTCCAAAAAAATCCACTCAAAGTTTGAGTGCACATGCAGCAAAGACTCTCCATAATCTCCACTAACAACCCAATCTTAAATTTAGCTGGTCCCGGGCATATAAAGCGTGTTTCTCAGTTGAGATGCATCACTTCAATAGACTTCTTTGACACCAATTGCCGTACCAGTTTCCTAATTAGACAAAGCTTGGGCAGAATCTTGGAGTATTTCAGAAAGAACACAAAAAAAGCAGAGAGATAATATTTTTTTGCAAACAGCTGGGGAGACTATCCACAGAAATAAAACGCAGAAATTCTAACAACTAGCATTATGTTTAGACACCGTCCTTTTCCCCCGAAACCATCACCAAGGCGTACTAAAATACATTCATATTGGGTGGAGTACCTTATAGTCTACTTCTATAAAGCTGATATAAACTAAGTTTTTACACTATTACTAAGACAATTTGGCATCAGACACCCTTCTATTGTGTTTTTGTGCCGCTGAGTACGAGTCACCATGCAGAGGGATTGTGTGCTAATTCAGTCACAAGGAATACAACAGCAACATCTCAAGAGCAAAGTTTCATCTTCAAACAACTATAAAAGTGATGGACATTTGGTGCAAATTTTGTCAGCAAACATGAGCAAAGAGCCAATAGAGGAAGTCAATATTTAACTACTTGGAAATATGAGAAATTGGTTCACACGTCTATACAAACGTGCGTTTACGTGTGTATTAAGCAGGAGGTCAGTCAGGTCCTGAAAAGCGTAGGATAAAAAAGTTAATGAGACAGACCTACTAAGGCAGATATGACGAAACTTTATTTAGCAGTCTGTCAAGGTCTCCCTTCTTGAAGGAAACCTAATATTCCATTCCAGAAAATAATAGCTGCTTAAAAATATGAAATGTCACTGGGCTTGTTCACTGAGTGGCTCTTTATTCTCACCAGCCGTCCATGAAAAAGAACCTGAAATGTCAAACAAGCCTTATTTAAGCCACGTGGGTTTTTTAAAAATAAATAAATAAATAAAAAAGGGTCGGACAATTAACATAAGAAATTGCCGGCCGACACGACAACTAACACAACAGCACCTCTCCAACGATGTCAAGCATTAATTGCGATGAATGCAGACATAAAGAGAGCGAGGCACAAGTACATCCACTTCTTTAACTACTTGCACTTTGCAAAATACATAAAGAGGCCCATTATACAATAATCCTCAAAACACATCAACCTATAAAAGCTAGTTTATAAAACCAAGATGGTACTAAAAGACTTTAAGCCAGACTTTCCTCTCAGTTCTTTTTTACTTGGCCTCTTGTGGACAGCACAAGTTGCTAAACTTTAATGGTACTTCACCCACAGCAGTGGCAGTAGACCAGTCCAAGAATTCAACTAAAAACAATGTATCAATGACGAGGAAAACGAACCCCCAAAATCAAGAATCCTATATTTACCATTGCATTATTTATTACTGTGTAATAAAGATACTAATAAATACTGTGAAACACCAAGAGTTGTCTTGGTACAGAGCACACACAAGAAATGCAAGAATACAAGGTCTTCTGATTAGCCCTTCTCCCTGCTAAACACTGTGTCGTATTGTGAGCACAAACAAATAATTGTTAAAAATAACTTTGGATAATAAGTCATGGTTTCACCATGTCTAAAGGCAACTACAGTGATAATATTTTCCTATTGAAGATCAATGGAAATGCCATTTACCCATTGCAGCCTCCCAAAATGTAATGTTCTTATTAAAAACACATTACAAAAACATTCTCTGTTTTTGTAATGTGTTTTTAATAAGAAGATTGCACCCTACAATACTGTATTGTACTTTACAAAACATATAGTAATGACGTAATTAAATAAAATTTAAAGAATTAAACAGTCTGTGCATCATGATTAATTCATTGTGGCTCCTTCTGGTGTGTGCAACTTGGCCACCGGGGGCAATTTAATACGGTCATGCAGACACGAACAAAGAAGACTTTCACACCAACTGTAAGTGACTCAGTAACTGCAGTATTATTAGTATTTATTTGTAGAGGATGAAGAATATATCCCTGTGACAATTTTTATATTGGCTGTCTACATGTGTTGCTTCATTGTTCGTGTTCAGATATCAATTTCTTAAAGAATTATAACACCGCCACGTAGATGTTCATTAGGCGACCTATGGCGTTTCCCATTATGTGTTAGCATGAAGCCTGCGGTGAGTTGAGTTCAATGCCACCATACAGTGCTCGTATCTCAAACTTTTACTCGAAAGTCGAAGCAAAAAAAAAAAAAGAAAAGAAATTTGGCCAAATGATAGCTCATATCTTGAAAAACTCTGAAGTCACACCACTCATATCTCAAGGCACCACATTGTATATTATCTGATCATGTAGAGTGGTCTGTACTGGTAAATCCCCATAGAAGGACAAAAAAAAGTATGTGAAAGGTAAGCTAAGACTTTAGGGACTTGACTAGGAAACCGCACAGTAGATCGTTCCAACCTGCTACAGGTTTCAGAACTAAGTATGGAAATATCTACCAGTTGCTGAAAAGGTGTCCTAAGTTTCCAGAGCACTGCTGAGGTGACTTTGAGAAACGAAACAAGGGCCCTACTGCTTGATTTTGTTTGTATTCCTCCCAACTGAGTACACTACCATCAACGTGGAATTTGCTTTTTAAATAAAATCAGAAATATGTGTTTAAATACTTAGAAAACTAGAAAAAAAACCAATACAATTTGTTAAGGGAATATCCTATCAAGGGAGTTGTCAGTTCGGGGGTAAATACCATATTTTTAGTAGCTAAATGTCAAAAATTAGATTAACCAATACTATTGAGTATTTATTGTCATCTCCTTTAAATACAATATTTGCATCTAATAGCTTTTTGTGACACCAGGCTGCTTCTGCCAAGCAGCGCAGTGTGCCCATTCTAGTGCTGCTCTCGAGAACTCATTTACTCGATGCCACAGGCTGAATAGCTGTAACAATAACGATTAATATGCATCAACAGTGGCAGGAGGTGAGGTCTGCTCACACACAAAAGTGACAACGACTCACCCAACACACATACATGAATCCTTGTGAATTATACAGTCTCCTCCTTGGATATCATGTTGCTTACTTGGGGTTAAAATTGAAAAGAAAAGAAAAAAAACACAAAACTATGCTGGTGTGGCCAGGGATAAATTGGACTCTAAGCCATCAGGCAAGAATATGGACAAAGCAAAATCCAATGCAATCCACTGGCAATAAACAGTAAATGTAGTGCTGCGACGTATGAACTATATTCTCACTAAACCTGCCGTTTGTGGGGAAACAATATAATAATTATCATTAGCACAAACACTGTTGTTTGTATGACAAGTATGAATCCTAAAATAGACTGAAACAAGCCATTTTTAAGCAAAAAACGCCTTATACTGACCACTAAAAACAAAACACTTCCTCACACACTTCTCCAAATCTGGCAAAATGTAAACATCATGAACAGTATTTGAAGAATTAACATTGATATTACTGATTTTAAAATGCATTTAGCCCTTGTGAAAACATTTGGACATGAAAGTTTGCTATGTAATAGTTTTAAGACATCTGGAGTTCAACGGGCCACTTTTCCGTGCCAAAACAGCAAGAAGCATCCTTTAAAAGGAAACTGGCTCGTTCACTACGATTTGTCCTTTCGAGGAGACACCAAAGCTGACTGGCATCATTTGGCAATGGGCAGCCAAATAAATGGAATAAATGAATATCTCAACTAAATATTCAATGCTAAAGTTTTGTTTTTTGCTTGTGCCGTAATGACAAAAAAGAAAAAAGAAATGCCACCTTGAGATAGAATACACACAGAGACAGTTCCATTAGAAACTATTACAAATTAGAAGATTGTTGTGTCGTTAAATGCCAGAGAACCAATTGTTGACAGGGGCAACAGATTGCAAAGCGATTATTGTCTGGACAAAAGCCAAACAATTCATGACGAGGTTCTCTTTTACAGACTCCAGTAGGTAAATCCAAGAAAAATTAGGTGCAGGATACATAAGAGAAAAAAAATAACTCAATCATTTTGCCATTTTTTTGGGGTTGTGCATCATATGAGAAGGAAACAAAGTAAAAGCAAATTTAAGATGAATCACAAGCTTTTAGTGCAGTCTTCTGTTGTAATTCTTACACCAAATGTGTCCATTATTCCACCGAGGTGGCGTTACTGTGCTGGCAGGCTCGCCCATTCATTTAATTTAATTTTTGAACCCATCAAGCAGTGAAAATGCCTTTGTACCCTTGGAAAGTGGTTACAGTGGATTAGCAGCATGGACTGCAAGACTTGAACCACCTGGGCTTCCGTACAGAGTGCCAGTAGAGAACATTGTGCCAGAAGAAACGAATGATCCAGAGAGAAGACGACAGACGAAAGTGAGCGTGCCAGAAGCAGGTGTTGCTAGAACACACCGGAGGAATGCATGACTAAATTATTCAGGGAGTTGTCAATGCATCTGGGTCTCGTCTCGGACTTCCAGGCTGGAATTGCTGGACCGGCAGCCATCTTTGGAAACACACACTGAAAGGTTAAAAGTAAAAAGAAAGAGCAGAAAAGAAGAGATGGATAGAACAGACTCTGTTGCGTATACTGTTGTTACCCTGCAAGTTTTTCCACATAATCTAAATATCTTCACATAAATTTCCATTGTCGTTAGGCTTTCGGTAAAATTTCCCTCTGCCACAAAACTGTCAGTTGTGTCACACGTGTCGACATGAGGGCTGCAGCTATCAAATCGGAAGTCACTCAGCCTTGTGGAATAGATAGCGTTCAACGTTAGGGGCGGTGTTCTTGGACCTCAGGAAAGCTTTCGATACAGTAAATCACTCTGTTCTTCCTACCAAGCTCTCAAAATGTAACTTCTCTCGCAAAGCTCTGAGCTGGATTGAATCATATCTGCATGACCGAACACAATCTGTATCAGTTAACAACTGCAGATCAGAGTCTCTTAGGCTAACCTCTGGAGTCCCTCAGGGATCAATATCAGGCCCCCTTTTATTTAGTCTTTATATCAACGATTTGCCCACTGTTTGTTCTGAGGCAGAGTGCGTAATGTATGCAGACGACATGGTTTTCTTTGTGCATGGTCGCTCCAAAGATACTGTTGCTGCTTAACTCACTAATACAATGTCCTGTGTCACAACTTGGTTGCAGGAGTGCTGTCTACAGCTAAACGTTTCTAAAACTGTAGGCATGTATTTCAATAAAACAAATAGAGTATCACCTTACCCCGACATACTTGTTAATGGAGAAAAAATGCAAATTGTCAGCCAATACAAATATCTTGGGTTAATAATAGATTCACAGCATTCCTTTAAATCCCATATTGACAAATTGTGTAAAAATATCAAATTAAACCTCGCAAATTTTCGTGCAATTCGAAATGAAATGTCAACTGAAGCCGCAAAAATTTACTTACATTCAATGATTCTTAGTCACTTTAACTATTGCATAACCAGTTGGTCCCAGGCTGGTCAGAATGCAAAAAAAAACATTGGAAGTTTTGTACAAACAATTAAAGTGATGGATAAAAAACCAAGGCACTATCCTCACTGTGCATTTTTTTAACAAATACAGTCTTTTAAACCGGGACAGTCTTCACATATTTTCAGATTTAAATTTGATATATAAAGTACTGCATGATTTGGCTCCAGCTCCTCTGGCTGAGTTCATCAGCCAAAGAAACAGCTCTGAGCGTGTCACTCGAGGCTCTGTCTCATTCCTCTGCACAGGAGCACTTTCAGTAAGTCAGCCTGGTCAGTGAGGAGCGCTGGTGAGTGGAACTCAGTACCTGAGGAGGTTAAACTGCTTACAACATACAAGGCCTTCACAAAAAAACTGAAAATATGGCTAGTTAACACCTATAGCTGCCAACACTAAAAGACAAGTATGTTATGATGTTTTTTTTTTTTTTGTTATGATCAAATGATTTGTGGTTTTATTCTTTCTTAATAGTATAGTAAGTCTTTGATTATGTATCCTGTATTATATTGTCTTGTAGATGTATTTTACTGCTTTTTTACATCATGGCCAGGGGACTACAGATGCAAACTAGCCTTCTGGCTAATTCTGGCTTTTTTAACCATGTGTATTTCATGTGTTTTATGAAATTGCATTGTCCCCTTTCAAATAAACTGATTTAAAAAAAAAAAAAAAAAAAAAAAAAAAAAAAAACACCTCAGAGGTTCCAAGAAACACGACATATTCACATTAATCTGAACGAGCACAAATCAGCACAGTATAAAAATGTTAACTACTGAAAGTAACAATTCACAGCCTGAGCCTAATCTATCATTGAAGTCACACAGCCTCCTACCGACCCCGCAGGAGCCTTGTGTTCAGAGTTTAATTTCATTTTTACTGCGTGGCTCGCCACAGACCGGGGTCCCACAGTATTAATGAACTTAGCCAATATAAACGCAATCATGCCTGAGGAGTAATTACAAATCTAATTGAGCATCTAAACAGAATATTAAATTCCCGTTAAGCCGTGCCTCTAATTTGGAAGACACTTAAAAAGTCAAATCTTTGCCCGTAAAATAAACGCTATATCACAAGACAAGCTCTTTGAAAAAGGGTTAGGATGACCAGGGGATTTTCATCTTTCAACTGAGAACTGCACAACTTTCAGCTTCAATGAGCTTTACAGATGCTGTCCAAGTAGAATGTCTAAGTTTGCAGAAATATGTGAATATATATAAAAGCGTATATATACCCGTTTATAACAAAGTCAACAATGCGGTGCTACAGCAATGCCCCAACCAATAAATCACATTCTCCAGACATGAGAATAGGCCTGTGTGCTACTGCGATCCCAGAAATGTCCAGGAAATTATTTGGCTCAGCCTCATTTTTGCATGCCTGCACATCAGACTCCGGTGTCACCAATGAAACGATTCTACAAGTGTCTCCAAAAAAAATGTTTCAATATTTACGCAGATTGACATGGACAAATTCAGGGTCATAAATGTTAGTCAATGTAGTCAATTGATCACTGAAACGGTTTGTTGGCCACATCCAAGTGAAGGCACCAAACAAGAAATGCTCAGCAATGTAGTGGTTGAAAAACCAAAAGATTTATTGTAGTCAACTATCCAACCATCCATCTTCTTTTGATTAACAGACGTTTCAGTATAGTACACACATACTGTGCGCGTCCTGTATTCTATATTGAAACATCTGTTAATAAAAATAAGTGACTTTTCTAATACCTTGTATAAAGACAACATGTTGATGTACTGAGACCAGATCTGTGCAATCGTATGGATGTGCAACAAAAACAAAACAAAATGTGGTCGGTATTTCCTGAAGCTGCTTCAAAACTGCTGTCGAAGAACCCAACATGACATCATTTAGAAGAGCTACATCCACGCAGACCTCTAGGCAGCATTATCGTGCTCAGTAAGTCATTGGCAAGGAAAAAGAGTTCAGTATATATAAGATTAATAATACATCAAAACACAATTGATTATTTGATCATTTACCCATAGACAATCAAAAAAAAAGTCAAATGTCTAGCTCCAGTATACCCTGCCTTCTCTGATACTGATTATACAGTGCAAAACTAGCTCTCTCAAGCTCTCATCACTTGTCATGGCTCTCTCAAAACAAAGTCTTCTTTGCTTGCCAGCAGACCAAAGTCATAATTTCAACAAACCACAAGAGCCCCAGCTTTGTCATTTGAAAAAAGAAAAAAAAAAACGATGTTGTTATAGGATGGTAGCTTAGGTGACTAGTTGCTGATGCTGCTTTCCTCTTCTACGATGATGTGATGTTGGGGCCAATCGTGGCAATGGTTTAAAGGCTTGGTCATAAAAATATTGTGGAAAGGATTACCGCTTTAAAAAGTGAGTGATGTGTTTTAAATCAGAACTCCCTGCCAAGTGCAGGTCAGGTTTGTTGATGCTTAGCTATGTCACACTCCCCATGGCCAATGTTGAGGTACTCGCTGGAGGCTCTTAGTTCACGCCAAATGGCACTTGAGCCAAAAACAATCAGCTCACCTGGCTGGCACTTTGGTAGCTTATGTTATTAAAAGCTACAAAAAAATAATTTGTCTTGAATCATACTACTTTGAACAGAATCCACTGTAGAACGAACAAAGAGGAAAATCTTCATTAAAAGTTTGCATGAACAGAAAAGTTGCATTTGAAAGCCAGTGGAGGACTAAACAAACGAGTTTGTCCTCGAAGGCGCAGAGGTCAGAAGTACGATGAAAGAGATTTCAAAGAGGGTTTGTACTAGTGCCTTCTGTCTCAACCGAGTCAGTTGGAGTTTGCAGAGGACAGCTTGGCTCCATGTCTCAGGGCAAAAAAGAGAAAAGAAGGGTAAAGGAGAGCAAAGTGGCACTGAGGAGCTGAGGAGCACGAGACACAGCGTCAAGCCTTGGGAGAGGCCTGGGGCAAGGTTAACCCTCCACCCAGTCCCTCCCTCCTCTCAATCTTCTTTCCCCCATCCAACTTTCTAACAGCATGCTTCCTTGGGTTTTGAAAAGTTTCACTTCCAGACGAAAATGATAAAAAGAGCAGTTGCCATGTGGTCCTGCAAATATGATGGAAAAGAATGTAATAAGCATGTTGGATCCATAACTGAGTGTCCTCCTGGTTAGACCTAAACGTGTTTTTGTAATACTTAACTGTGCATATACAGTGGAACCTCGGTTTTCATGGTTAAACTGAATTGTACGAAAACCAAAGCAGTATTTTCCATAGGAAATAATGATAATCCAATTAATTCCTTCCAGACACCCAAAAATATTTTTTGAATCAATTTTATAGAGACTAACTTAGTTTTACATACAGAAAACAGTGTAAAATATAATTAACTAACCGAGTGAATAAATGAACAGTTAAAATAACTTTTGTCTATATTGAATAAAGGCACATTTTGTTTAAGGGTAATCAACCTTCTTCTTCCTGAGCGACACTCATGCATGTGCAGGTCCTCCATTTTGAAAGACAAATGTTATTCAGCGTTTAGGCAGAGATCAAAGTTTGCATTTTCAGTCTCCAAGCAACTGCAGTCCTGTTAACAAGAGGCCACAAAAACATAGTTTTTAAATTTTAGTTAAAAACAGTCCCATGTAAACGAGAGAAGGCAGCCTATTATGCAGCTTGCTCAAGCAAGGAGTTATCTGCTTTTTTTTTTCTCCCTGTCCCGTATTAATGGCAATGACACAGAACGGGTGGACCACGTCGTTCCAACAAAAATCTCCCTTTGCTGGTAGTAACACGACAGAGCTGGGACGACACCAGTGTTAAGGGGTGTCAAGTTTCACGCATCTGATGACTCCTGCCATGTCACTGCCTGACAAGTATTCTATATGTCACACCAGACGCTAAATTTTTTCACACATCTAATTATCTGATTCCGGGATGCTGTCTCGTTGTGTAAAGCACACACAGTTGCGGCAATATCCCGCCTGGCTCTGATTCAGTTATTTTGCATGATCTTGCATGAACCTTTAAATTTCCCCCAAATATGAAGAGAAAGCATTGTTTGCATCTTACACAGACCATACCCGTATGCATCTTACCGTCTCACAATACATCCAATAGCCTTTAGCAATTTTCAGCAAAAGGCAACGTGAAAACATAATAATGATAAATAATAAACAGGAACATAAAGAGCTCGTGCAGATGCCATACCCCGCCGGACAGAGGAGAGACACTAAGTAGGTTGCCTGTCTGAGCAGAACCTCATTGGCCTGAGGGGAAGTACTGATTTACCGCCTCTTGCTAAGAACAAATAAATCAACCATCACACTGAGCAAGACACAGACCTCAAGAGATGCCTCAATACCACTGTTTATCGATTTCCCGTTTGTTTGTGTGTGCAGGCATATAAGTGTGAGGAAATGAACCCAAATAGAGCATTATTTATTTTGCCGTTTATTCATCTGTTGGCAAGCTGTGCTTTACCTTCCGTTGTGTTTGAGAAAGTTAATGTGCTTACTTTTAAATTAAGGAGCCACTTAGGTAAGGTTGGAGGGCACACAAGTGTGGTAGAACGAGGAAAGGAAGAGGAGGACGAGGAGGAGGCTGGGCTTGGCCGAGAAGGCCTCACTGATGAGAAGGGTATTGAATTTCAATTAGTGCACACCTACATTTACATACATGCATGCCAATGCTTGACAGTTATTTACCCCCTCAGTTCAAAGTACTGCTCTGAACCATTTCCATAAATTAAAAGGCCAAATGACAATTATTTTGTGTCCATTCATTATTCTGCCCATTCTCTTTTAAAGTGGCTACAAATATACAGTAAGTAAAAGGTGACCCGACTGATTTGCAAATTAGGATTCAAATGGCTCACAAAGTCACTGACAGCGTAGTTACCACTCAGTGACGATGCGAATATGAGTGTGAACCGTTGTCTGTCTCAAGATGTGCCCTGTGATTGACTGGCAGTCCAGGATCTGCCACAAGTTAGTTGGGATAGGTTCCAGCTCTCTGCGACACTGAACAGGATAAGCCGTATAGAAGACGGATGAATTAATGGATGGTTGGATGGTACACCCATTCACTGGTGTTAAATATACTGATGATAATTGTATGAAAAATCCCCGGTATCAACTTCTACCACACAAAAATCATTCTTACGTTGCGGACTGGGACACAGTCATGGTGAAACAGAAAAAGGGCTTCCCCCAGAGTATGCAACATTTCTAGTCCGATGAAGGATCAAAATTTGGCAGAAACTAACATATTTATGAGTTAACTAGGGGGGGGGGAAATTAAATGTAATTAATATCAGGAGAGCAGAAGAGAGTCCATAATTATATCCAAGTGCAGTGCGTACATCCACATTTGAAATCTAAGGGTTAAGTATTCATTGAACCTTAAACAGCTTGACAAAAAGAGCAACACAGCTGGTACAAATCTTAAAAACATTCAGAGCAGTCTGGAAGTAACACGGGCCAGACTGCATGGAAAAAGGCAAGGCCGAAGAACAACAGGAGTGTGCAGGCATCTGCTGCTAAACCAAAGCATTGTGATCCCTGGAGCTATTGCCCCCTGGTGGTGCTTGACACAACTGGTTGTCTACCTTGGAGAAGGGGACAAAGGTTTCAGTTCCATTTCCAACATCGCTCTCTGGTTACTCCGTCACTGTCCTTCACTCTCAAGCTCCTGTCCATTAGAAGCATTATTGAACTGTAGCCGAGTCGTTTCAAAAGCACCCCGGGATGCACACACACACATACATACTGCTTAATTAGCTTGTTAAGAAGGAAGGGAACCATATAAATTAATTTCTTATTTCTCCTCACTTCGGAACCCCCTGCGGTGTAACCAGGTGTGGGCCTGTAAGAAGTCGCCTTTTGGTACTCTCAGGAGGCAGCGAGGCCAGCGCCTGGGTGGATGCGCTCGCTGCAGGCATCTTCTTGTCATCATTTAGAACCCCACTCCACATTAGCAAACACACACACAGGCCAGCGCAAACACACCATACTCAATCACATAATGAGGCGGTCCAAATGGGACAGCTCCATCCTTCAGAGGCCAAATGATCCGCCGCCATTAGTCTTGCTTTGTTGCCTAATTGGTGCACGGAGTCCATTTTCCACTCGAAGACCGCAGCCCCTGAACACCGACCGGTACACTGTGGCATCCACCAGTACACCACTGCACGCTGCCACATTTGAGATTGGTAGTACAACCCCAATTCCAATGAAGTTGGGACGTTGCGTTAAACATAAATAAAAACAGAATACAATGATTTGCAAATCATGTTCAACCAATATTGAATTGAATACACTACAAAGACAAGATATTTAATGTTCAAACTGATAAACTTTATTGTTTTTAGCAAATAATCATTAACTTAGAATTTTATGGCTGCAACACGTTCCAAAAAAGCTGGGACAGGTGGCAAAAAAGACTGAAGAAGTTGAGGAATGCTCATCAAACAACCGGATTGGAACATCCCACAGGTGAACAGGCTAATTGGAACAGGTGGGTGCCATGATTGGGTATAAAACGGGCTTCCCTGAATTGCTCAGAAAACCAACATTGAATGCCCGTGACGGTCGATCCCTCAGGCGGCACTGCATCAAAAACGGACATCAATGTGTAAAGGATATCAACGCATGGGCTCAGGAACACTTCAGAAAACCAATGTCAGTAAATACAATTCGGCGCTACATCCGTAAGTGCAACTTGAAACTCTACAATGCAGAGCAAAAGCCATTTATCAACAACACCCAGGAACGCCGCCGGCTTCTCTGGGCCCGAGCTCATGCAAAGTTGAAAAGTGTTCTGTGGTCCGACGAGTCCACATTTCATATTGTTTTTGGAAATTGTGGATCCTCGTGTCCTCCGGGCCAAAGAGGAAAAGAATCATCAAGACTGTTATGGACGCAAAGTTCTAAAGCCAGCATCTGTGATGGTATGGGGCTATGTTAGTGCCAATGGCATGGGTAACTTACACATCTGTGAAGGCACCATTAATGCTGAAAGGTACATACAGGTTTTGGAGAAACATATGCTGCCATCCAAGCAACGTCTTTTTTATGGACGCCCCTGCTTATTTAAGCAAAACAATGCCAAACCACATTCTGCACATGTTACAACAGCGTGGCTTCATAGTAAAAGAGTGCGGGTAGTAGACTGGCCTGCCTGCAGTCCAGACTTTTCTCCCATTGAAAATGTGTGGCGCATTATGAAGCGTAAAATACGACAACAGAGACCCCGGACTGTTGAACAGCTGAAGCTGTACATCAAGCAAGAATGGAAAAGAATTCCACCTACAAAGCTTCAACAATTAGTGTCCTCAGTTCCCAAATGTTTATTGAATGTCGTGAAAAGAAAAGGTGACCAACATTGAATTCCCGTGACCTTCGATCCATCATGCTGCACTGCATCAAAAACCGACATCAATGAGTAAAGGATACAATCACATGGGCTCAGGAACACTTCAGAAAAACAATGTCAGTAAATACAGTTCGGCGCTACATCCTTAAGTGCAACTTGAAACTCAACAATTAGTGTCCTCAGTTCCCAAACGTTTATTGAATGTTGTTAAAAGAAAAGGTGAGCACAGTGGTAAACATGATCCTGTCCCAGTTTTTTGGAACGTGTTGCAGCCATAAAATTCCAAGTTAATGATTATTTGCTAAAAACAATAACATTTATCTGTTTGAACGTTAAATATATTGTCTTTGTAGTGTATTCAATTCAATATAGGTTGAACATGTTCTGCAAATCATCGTATTCTGTTTTTATTTGTTTAACACAACGTCCCAACTTCATTGGAATTGGGGTTGTAAATGAACAAATGAACAAGTACACAGCCTACTATCAAAATGGCCATAAATGTTGGGCAGGCTACGCTGGTGTATCCTAAAACGACTTAGACCATAATTTTCCTCATCAATTGTCATTTACAGGGGAAGCAGAAGTGTCAAACACAGACTGTTACGGGATGCTGGATTTGTTCAGGTTTAGAAAAGATTCTTCCCATTTTAAATCAGGCAAACTGTGGCCATCATAAAACTATTAACTGTACAGGAAATGTAAAACTATTAACTGTACAGGAAATGTTTTTCTAACATTTTGTAACTGTCATACAAGTGCAAAAAGAAATTGAAATGAGTTGTTCGGAGTGTATGACCATTTATTTTTCAGCTATTTTTTTTCCTTGTTTATTACAATGGGTTCAACAAAGACAGGAAAATAAACTATCCAACAAAGAAGCTATAAATAGCCGACTACCCACAGCTTACACACACAGTTTTTCATTTTATCGTGTATAGTCTAATTTTACGTATTGTCGCTGTCAGGCGGAATCCTCACATCTCCATAACCACTATTTCTCAGAAAACTTTTAAAAATTGCATATTTTTTTTTGTTATTAAAGCAAGATACTCACCAATAATATAGATTCGTGAAAAAATAAGGAATTTGGAGGTTACAGCAACGACATGTCATTTACGTTTGTTTGTTTTTTTGTGAAGGTCTAACAGTTTTGTATGTCAGACAATGTATTGTGTTGAGATCCACTTTCAATAGCATGAAAACGCCAACAGCACATCTAGTAATAGCACGTTTAACTTCAAAGTGCAACTGTAAACCCGAAACTTAAAGTTTCACCGTGGTACATACTTTTAATATAAAATTTAGAGTGAATCTTATACACACAAAAACCAGACCGCAGAAACTATTACTATGTAGTTTTCTGTTGCTGTTTACAAGCTACAAATTATGCCTAATGTATATTTGCTTCTTTTGTTCAGGTTACCATTGGAAAAATATAAAAAGAGACCCTGACAAGAAGATTTCAACTAATATAAGCAGTAGAAAATGACGAGAATCTCAATGAAAGGCCAAGCACAAAAAGCAACCAGATAAATGGATATAGTGAGTCAGAATCCATCCATATAAAACAGCACAAGTAATTCCTCAACGTCATTATGCAAAAACAGATTCAGATGCTGAAATCCCAGGCTTGACTCCTTTCATTAAATCCATAGATACATTTATTGACAAAGGAATGACAACATGCAAAGAAGCAGCATCCGTCGTGACACTGGAATCTCTGAGAATGTCAAATCATCAATTATATGAGACAACATATTAGGAGGAAGAGTAAAGACCTTCGGAGACAGAGCTATCAGCTGTAAGTGGAGTCAAGTCTCTGTGCTAAAGCCCTGCATTGATATTGCGCCGGTAATTGGAACCCTCCAACGTCGCCACTTTGTCTCCGGGAGTTACACAAACAAGTACAGTGGGGATATTCCATTTGTCTTACCTTGAGCCTAAGCAGGACGCATCATTATAAACACGCACACACAAGCGTTAAGTGTAGTGGTCTAACGAGGCTTGTATATTCGTGGAATGGATGGAGCTGAAGCAGGGACATGCGTTCTCCTCAGAGGATCTCAGTACTTAGAGTTTGAAGGCCGGGAAGAAGGAGCAAAAAAGGAGGGAAACAACATAAGGTACTTTTCTCCTATATTTAACTTCACAATGAGTCAAACCATTTGATATTAAAGAGTGGCCTGCCTTACTGGTTACTTACAGGACAGGAATACATTTGCATTTTCTCACATAAGTAACCCTGGTTTCGATTATTTTCATTCATTTTTAATTCACCGGGGGGGGGAGCTGGACAGCCACGTAAGGTTATTGAGGCCCTGAATGCAGAAAAGTGAGACTGTCAGTCGAGTTCAGCTCCCACAAAAAGCACAAGTTGACAGCGAAATACAGACAAAGGTGAAGGGACAACAATGGCGCCACTATAAACGTACATGCTGCATGATAATCACATTGTTAGGGCTACTCCACACACAAGTGTGGAAAAAAAAGAAAAGAAAAAGAAAACTCGTTTTCTCTGTGTAACCGAAGGTTTTCACACTCCAGTGAACGTTCCCTGAGAGTGACACAGAGGGGGTTTCGAAGTGTATGGCTGCAAGCAACTGGGCCATGCAGAGGCTTGGATGCCATTGTACTGAAAGAGGTCGCTCCATATTCTGGAATTATTTTTACCTGCCCTGTGGATTGTTTTCATGTTCACCAATTGGGGGGGAATACATTTTTAAAGACGGTATTTCCTCAAATAGTGGCGTCGGTTCTAATGGACACTGATTCAATAATAGCTGGCTGTGTCACCCAATTGTACATATCAACCTTGCACCTCACATAAATAGTGGTGCCTCTCGGTGACCCTAACTCCCTTTTTACTATAAGATCTGATACCAAAAATTGTCCCGGTTAACATAATTTTTGACTGAACTTTGTGGTGTAGTTTGAAAAGAAAGTAGAGTAAAATGCAGCTCTCAGCATTCCAATGCACAGACAGCTAAATATTTTAACATTAATGAATCTTTGACTCGATTGACTCAAAATGTATTAAAGAGTGGACAAACAAAACAAGGTTGTGATGGCTTGAGTTATCAATATGTATATTAAAAAATGTTACATTTAAGAGAATTTAAAAGCATGCCTGCAAGATATAACATATTTTTACTTTAGATAAAAATAAAAAATAAACTAAAGATGTTTTGTTTGTTTTTTCTTAGACAGCAACACTGTGTCTTCTGTAGAATTTAACATTTAACGAAATCCCAAAATGTCCCATAACATCTCTCTATCAAATGTCACCGGATCAGGCGGTAATTTATTTGTGCTTATGTAGGATCCTGATAGCTAAAGGGAAGTGAAGTTTTAATCATACCCACAATTCCTTCCAGGGAACTAAATGTCAAGACGGTCGAGACTCGTTAATTTTGTATGTGCAAAATGTTTGAGCCTTGGCAGAGGTCTGTAAAAAAAAATATATATATATATATTTTAAATAACTAAATAAAAAAAGGTGCCAGGATCATTCTCTTTGCTTTTTATTATTAAAACGGAATTAGAATTTTATAAATTAGCTAATTCTGTATTTCTGTTGTACGCTGTGCAATGACAATAAGCGGGTTCCCATTCTCTACTCTTCTATTGAGTATTTTATAGGGGAAGTAGCGATGACCCCCTCAAACTGATCAATACCTTAAATGATAACTGTAGAATCAATCTATAATCCACATTACAGAAGTAGAGTCAGAGGCATAACTAAACACTTTTTTGGGATATTGCAGACAAATGATTTCATTGTTTTTGCCCCACCTTCGGTAGCACAAGAAATGTCTGTTTTCTTGTCAAGACAAATTTGCCTCAGCTGTCTATTCATGTCTGGAATGTGCCTCGTTTAGTTTGAACACATTCCCACTATAAAATAAATGTGAATTAATATAGAGTCGCTATTTGCATGCTACATTTTCATACATCCTGTCTTTGTTATAGTGAGCATTTAACATAGTTCGATTCTTGCCATCAAACCTAGCAACAAAGCTTCTGCTGAGCTGTTCTTTTTTTTGTTATTTTTTTATTTATTTATTTTTATTTTTTAAAGATATGCGGGTCTTTCCTCGTTCCCCAGTTCGCCCAGCACACTTAAACAACATAAACAAAAGGCCGCCCCCTGTCTATCCCAGCGGCCAGAGAGTGGGTCACACGGGTCACAGTTCCCGGGTCAGACTGCTCCCAGACACTACGGTGGAGCTCAGTGTCACTCCAGCTTACACCGTGTCAGTGTGAAGTGACAGCTCAGACAAGACGGCCCCCCTCCGACTCCAACGACTCGCATTCATTCTTACAGTAATTCCCTATTGGTCCAGTAGGCGTGGGATGCTGAGCATGAGTCGGGATGAAAAGGCGGGAGCAGGGGTCTCGCAGAATGACAATTGGCAGGGCGGGAGGCCAAGGAAACAAGGGAGGTGCACCCACTGGCCTGAGTTCCTGTCTCCTCTGATCAGAGACATTTTAGATCTGTTTCCACTGCCCATGACCGACCTAAAGTGACAAAGATCAGGGTTAAAGGTCGCTGCCTCTGCATGCCCCTATTGACCCAAATCCATACATGAATTTAAAAGTTACCCACATGCAAAACTGTAACCTTTACACAACCACCAAGTGGAAAAGGCAATAATTAGAACTGCATTAATAGAAAATAAAAGCAGAACTACGAGTACTTTAAGACGTAATCTCTTCCAGGTTTTGACCCAGAGAACTGTCACAAGAGCAGAAAAGGTATCAAGCACACCCCTTAAAATATGTGACACCGGCCAATGACCATGACCCAAGGTTCAGGACAAAACAACTGGTCAAAGGGAAAGGGAAGTGGAGGCGACATACACAAAGGGGAAACCAGTCGACAATACGCATGAGGGCCCAAAAGCAGGGGAAGAAAAATTATTTGGCTTTTGGTTTTAACAAGGATGGTTTGTATCAACCTGGCTGTGTCTCCACCTGGTGCCTGATTCAGTAAAGGTTTCTACTGCGCCTGAAAGACAGGTACAAGCAGCACCATTGTGTGGAACCATGATGAGGAGACAAAATGAGAGGTGGCGAGAACAGATACTTTCTGTTTGTGTAAACATTTTTGAAATGCTGTGAACAAAAATCTGTCACGTAATATCTTGTAATCAGCAATGCAATTTTGGAGCTTCTGAATGATCGAAGGCCAGTCAAAAGAAGGAGTCATGCCATCTCGCCTATGACAAAACTCCTTTCAACTCTAAATGCTTGCGACCGTCTCATTTCAGTGACATTTTGTCTGGTGCTGGCCTCTCCTGGAGCAGTTTTTCAGGTGTGGTGGCCAAACAATTGAACGTAACGTTACGTAGGACAAGCAGTCGGAACGAATTAAATCAAACAAAACGGCTTTTTTTGCAGTTGTTGGATCCACTAAAATTAATGAAGCAATAGATTTCTGTAATTCAGTAACATATTTGATTTCCACCGACACTTCCAAATCCATCACTTCAAACTTAATTTTTCCTTTTGCGGTGTTCTCCCAAATGTTCCCTGGTGATAACTATCAGTGCTACCTATAGAACTAAACACTATTTTAAATATGGCAGTCAACACCAATTTTACACCTGTTGCCAACAGCACAGGCAATCTTTTAAGAGTGCGTGAACACATAATTTAGCACCCACTATTTGGAATCTTAGTAAAGGATTGCAAAGATCCTCGTAGATCACACTCAACACGCCCACCAACAGCACACATAGTGTGTTAGAGTGAAAGTGGAAGTTAGCACTAACTATTTGGGATCTTAATAATTCAGGCCCTTGGTGTCATTTTCTGCTGTTCCATGCAGTGTTCACACTTAAGCTAATGTGAACTGGACCACAAAGAGTTAAACTAAAAGAGGACAAATATCCACCACTTGAAGTGATCTGTTTGGTTAGCACCAGTGTTCTGACTAACCACAGACCATATTAGGTGGGCAATCGCACCAGAGTTCCTTTAAATGAATGTGTGTGAACACAGCCTCAGAGTCATAACCATTTCTGCTTCCTTAAGGAGGTCATCCTTACATACAGGATGAAATGAAGGGGGAGAAGAGAAGTGAGATCAGGTTGAATGGAGACAGCGGGGGGACAAAAAAAGGGGGCAAAAAGACAACAGAGAGCATATTAGAGGAGTGTCTCATCTCTGAGAGTTCTCCATGCATCTCAGTCCAATATCCTTCACTCTCTCCCGAGATAATAGAACGACTGCAAGGGAAGCCACAGGAGGGAAGGGAGAGACTGCAACACGACAAACAGATGTGTCATCTGGTCGGTGCTCAAATTAATCCTCCTCCCTCGTCCCGCTTTCCGCCTTTTATCACTACAAACAAAAGGGACCTGCTTGTGCTTCAGGTCCAGACAACAGAGGTGGCTGGACGGTAGATTTGAGTTCTCGCTGAGGAGGGAGAGCTAAGGGGGAGGGTGATCAGGGAAATCTGGGCATCGGGGAGGGCTGTTGAGAGCCATAAGAGACGGCAAATATGTGTCTACGTGCAAGGTTAGCCAGGGTCTTATGGCAGACGGGACGGGGAGATGGGAAATGCCTTGGCAAAGCTGTCTGTGCCACGAGAACAGAGAGAACAGAATCAAACATTTACAGGCTCTGTAAAGCATCTTCGCTGGAAGGAAAAATGTTTTTTTGAAATTTCTGAGGTTTGTCATTAAAATTAATGCATTACTCACTGAGAAATTCAGTAAAATGTTGAAGAATGCCCTCTCTCTGGCAATGTTAACAAAAGTGAAAAACTAATTTTGGATCCGTGCCTTTACTCATATCTGCTTCTCACCTTATTCTATGTACCTTAGCCTCGTAGTAGTCGTTTTATTACTTAGCGTTATGATGAAGCTTAAGAGTCAGGGATGACTCACACTTGTCCTGGCTCACTTCTTAGTTAGGCTGCCATCGGCCAAGACTGTCGGGGTATCTCCCTTGATACACTGAGCTTCCCCCTTCTTCTTTCCTCTCTGTCCTTACCTAAGTACTTCAACTTTGTTATAACAATAACAGAGCTACTATACAGCTATAGTTAGGTGTGATGTCCCAATTATCAATTATGTATCATATGTAACTAACCTTCCTCTCTTTTTGTCTTTCTCACTCCACCCTGTGGCTGGCGCTACGTGCTTCTGGAAGCGCAACCGATGGCGCCACGCCATTTCACCTTCGCATTTATCTGCTCGTTATCGGCAGAGTTAACACCGGTGACGGTGGTGTTGGGAGCAGACCAGCAACGTAGTTGTGGCTAACATCATGGGACAATTACTGCTGTTGATACGGCCGTTGTTGTGCCTATTGTTTTCGCTTCCATCCCATGGTGACTCAACCCGGTAGTTTTTCCATCACTCCATCACCAACTGGGAGTTTATGTGAGGTTCAATTGGTTTTCTTAATGCATGAGGAGTGTGGCTCTTGGCCGACTAAATGTGTAAAGTGCCTTTATATAACCTTTGTTGTGAACTGGTGCTATATAAATAAAATTGACTAGACATTTACCATATGACATCATGTTGACTTCTTTATACATACTAGTTTTGCCTGAATCAACAGTGCCTCTTGCAGCCAAGTAAAGCACTCCATTAGCCTCTTTTGCTTCAAGACACAATTAATCAACAATCAAATCCACACAAAGACAGTGTTCTTAACAAGCCATTAAGAGATTATTATCTCTAGTTTATAAACATTTTAGGACCATTAAACAAACATGATTTAGCAAAGAGTAATGGAGAGCAAAATTAAAAGGCAGCATTTATTTTAAAAATCATTCATTCATCTTCCGTTCCACTCATCCTCACTAGGGTCGCGGGCGTGCTGGAGTCTATCCCAGCTATCCTCAGGTGAGAGGCGGTGTATACCCTGACCCTAACCCTCCACACAGGCGGGGCCGAGATTTGAACCCCGGTCCCCAGAACTGTGAGGCAGATGTGATAACCAGTCGTCACCATGCCACCATCTTAAAAATCACTAAATTCTAATTGGAAAACACACACGGTTTTGCATTGATTCCTTTAGAGTAAAAATCAGCCCCCATAATGGCAAGTGTGTTCCCAGTTAGGTACAGTACTTCAAAATGATAATTGTAGAAGACAAATGCAATCTCTTTTCAAGCACACACACGCACCTTTAACATAAAGTCTGGAGCAACATTTTTTTTTTTTTTTTTTTTTTGCATATACTGGCCACTCATGCCAGAGTAGCATCTGCTCCATTTGCACACTGTTTGAGGAGTATCTGTAACATTTGCACAACCAACATTGTCCCAGATGATCGCACTACTCGTCACTTTAAACCGCATACACTCCTTGAAGTCTCAGCGCCCTTTGCACAATGGTCATTGCACCGGTCTATTGCAATATTAGTCATTTGAGGACTATGCATCTTTTTGCACAATTGTTTTTTGTCAATGTCTTTGTCTCCAAAGTGTTCTGTAAATTGACTGTCTGTTGTACTAGAGCGGCTCCAACTACCGGAGACAAATTCCTTGTGTGTTTTGGACATACTTGGCAAATAAAGATGATTCTGATTCTGATTTACCGTAACTAGGTTTTACACGATCAAGATTTTGGGGGCCGATCACCGATCACAATGTGTCTATTTACATGACTTGTTAATTTATTGTATATACTTGTGTCCTGTATGACTTGTTCATTTATTGTACATACTTGTGTGCTGCACTATTTGCATATCTGTTGTTGCCACTAGATGATGTTCCCCACGACGTACTTCAGTTGTGCACAGACTGCAAATAACATACGTGTTGTTTGTCTGAGACACAGCAAAATAGTCCCACACAGACGACATGTTTTTTCACCGACAAGATTGAAAAAAGTTTATTGGCCGTCAGATAGTTACAGTACTGCGCCACAAGACACGTGACAAGGCTAAAAATAAACTAGCTTTTGGATTCACACGTGACGAAGACGCGGAGTTAAATGTCTTGTGCGGAGCCGATCAATGACGTCATTATGACATGAAAGCCGATCATCATAAAATGCTACTTATCGGCCGATACTGATCACACCGATCAGATCGGCGTAAAGTCTAACCATAACATTGACCAAATCGTGAAACGGGAAGTTCGAATCAATGCACCAAAGGACAATCTTGATTGGTCCCTGAGAGACAAGGACTGCAAACCTTTCTTGGGGGCAAACTTGAATGAAACCCCTTCCCACGACTGAGGTAGGAGTTGTCAAAAGCCAGAATACAGGCAAGGATGGACACACACTGAACAGGAAAGCCACAGGAATATCATCTACATAACGTCTAAACCTTGAGAAAGACCACAACCCAAACTGTGTGTAAGACCAAAACCGGTACGGCCCTCTGATAGCTAAAGCCATAATTTGATACACTATCGCCGCCATGTTTAGCGTGCGCAAAGAATTTTGGGAATGATGACGTAGAATGGCTGTTGTAAAATTGTTACGCTGCTGCTCTCTGCGGAGCTAAGCTAGCCACTTGCGAACAACTTTTATCCTCAGTGAAAAGAGTTAAAAATGCGCCGCTTTGGGATGCAATTTCCAATCAGGACAGAATGCAAAAAAGGAATTAAGCATTCATAGCTTTCCCAAAAAGATCAAGTTGAGGAAATGGTGGGAGGATGTGGCCGGAAGAGTTGAGCTGTCGAAAGATCCGCGGTTGTTCGAAGCCTTTGATCGCCCCCCAGCTCATGAGAGAGCGCATCGATGTGTCTGGGTATAAACGACAGCTTAAATCCAATGCAGTGCCGACTATCTTTCCTCACAAGGAGCCTAAACAGCCGCGTGTGACAAGCAAAAGCCGAGCAAAAAGACGCAAAAGACAGGAGGCGCTGCCCGCTTACCTTGATCAGCTCACTTTAGCAGCAACAGCTGTTGTAAACAAACCATCGCCACTGGACACCGAGTTAGCAGTGAAAAATAGTAAACTAGGTATGCGTGTAATTTTACTCGCAGTTATCACCGAATACATTTATAACATGTGCAAATGAACAAGTACCATGAGCACCGGCAGAAATGAAACGGAGCTCTTTACAACTAATGCTCTCTTTCTCAGGCGGCATTGGCAAGTAGTAGCTACATATACACCACTGAAAATTACCAACTCAAGTTTCTTCACACCTGTCATCTTCATCCTCATTTCTTGTGTCGTCCTCACTCTCCTCATTTCCCTGATCACACTCTGGCTCGAACTGAAATGGCTGAACACCGTTCATCGCTGCCAGGGGCTGCTACCATGGCTACTGCTAAAACCTCTTGGCGTCGGGCACATCAGCATTTAACGTCAGTACCCAGAATGCACTCCGACGAAAAAACAATGGCGGCCTATGTTGAAACTACGATTTGTAAAAATATATAAATCTGGAAATGATTATCGAAAGTTGTATCTTATTGCTATGTTACTCAAGTCGAAAGAGATCATACATATCAAATATGTCATTGCAATCGGAGTTCACTTTATAATTATCCATCCATTTTCCATATCGTTTATCCTCACCAGGGTTGCGGGCGAGCTGGAGCCTATCCCAGCTGACTCTGGGCGAGAGTCGGGGTACACACTAAATTGGTTGCCAGTCAATCGCAGGGCACATATAAACAAACAACCATTCGCACTCACACTCCAACATACGGGAAATTTAGTGTTTTCAATTAACCTACCATGCATGTTTTTGGGATGCGGGAGGAAACCAGACTACTCGGAGAAAACCCACGCAGGCACAGAGAGAACATGCAATCTCCACACAGGCCGGATTTGAACCGGGGTCCTCAGAACTGTGAGGCTTACCCGTCGTCCACCGTGCCGCCCTGTTTAAGATCAAACATATGTAAATATCAGGGCCAGGCCTGGTAGCGTTGAACAAGCTTTTTCCTTAATAAATAAAAATACCATTTGAGAAACTGCACTTTGTTTACTTGGGTTATCTGTGTCTGATATTTCATTTGTTTGATGATCTTAAACATTAAAGTGAGGAAACTATGCAAAAAATACTAATTTGAGAAGGGGCAAACACTTTCACAGCACTGTATAGCCTGTGACAGATATAAAGTCAATGTCTTTTGCGCTAACGTACAGCAACAGTCCCAGGGAATTATGAGTAACATGATAAGAAATGTGAACATGGTTGAACCTTCAAACTTAGTTAACCAATATAGATTATTATTTCACAGGCCTTAAAAGGGGTTCTTACTTGGACACTGAACAACAACACTAAAAAAAGAGGAAGACTTGTAAAACTGTGATTTTTATACTATTGCTAAGGAACACTAATTAGAACTCTTAATCCCTACAATTTTGTGATCAGATCAATGTAAATGAATTAGGTACTTGTTTTTATTAGATATCATGATCTTAAAAAAAATTTGAAATAAAATGCTACTAAATAACTAAATCAAAATGAAATGAAAAATGGGAAGTATAAACTTGGGCATAGAAAATTCAGTGACACTTGCAATTGTAATACAATTGTATCAAGTAAATATCATTGATACAACAGCAGTGGCTGGGCAATTTGTGCGAGATGATCAATGACTGGATTTAGAATTAACAGAAAAAAAAAAAGGGAACGAGAAACTGCTGCGTACTAAAAACAACAACACAGAGGATGAGCTTTCCTTTGTGGCTAGCGGAAAACTTTGATGAAAGTTATTTGTCCTCATCCATCTCTGACTCTCCTGGCCAGTCATAAATCATCCACTGTGCCAACTGTCACCCACAATCCCATAAAGTGCGAAGTGCTAACTCACCGGCAAAAAAAATAAATAAATAAAATTTTTAAAAAAAGCTTGGAGCAGGTCTTGTGCTCTGCTGACTTTTGGAGCAAAAATGAAAAAATAAAAAAAATGAGAGCTCATCGAGTCAACAAACAAAACAATAAATTCTGAGATTATGTGACACTGTTCAAAACCATTCTCCCCATAGGAAATATTGTAAAGTCAATTAATTAATTCCATGCTTAAAATGGCACCTCAAACTGTTTATTCACTCACTTTGAGGACACTAGACAAACATAATGCCGCCATTGGGCTGAAAACTCCTATGTCCAAATTTCATGTTTTTTCCTGAAAAGTTATGCTTTTGCCTACGAGGTTTCCGCCCGAAACCAGCGAAAGTGGGAACAGAATAATGTTTGCTGCGTAGGACTCTCACCTTGTGGTATTTTTATAGCCATTGCTGGTAACGTGTAGTGTATATTGAGTGGCAACGAGTCCATTTACATAAGCTTAGTAAAATATGTGGACGTAGCTGATTAATTTATTGTTTTGCTCATATTGTACCAAGCAGCCCAACGCTTTCCTATGTGGCAGTTACTTCCATTGCTGGTTAACTACCACTATGTTATAATGCCAATTACGCATTATACGCCAATTATGGTTGTTCGAGCGGTGGAACGGTGGACGACTGGTTAGAGCGTCTGCCCGGCCCCGCCTGTGTGGAGTTTGCATGTTCTCCCCATGCCTGTGTGGGTTTTCTCCGGGCACTACGGTTTCCTCCCACATCCCAAAAACAGGCATGGTAGGTTAACTGACGACTCTAAATTACCCGTAGGCGTGAATGTGAGTGCGAATGGTTGTTTGTTTCTATGTGCCCTGCGATTGGCTGGCAACCAGTTCAGAGTGTACCCCGCCTCCTGCCCGATGATAGCTGGGATAGGCTCCAGCACGCCCGCGACCCTAGTGAGGAGAAGCGGCTCAGAAAATGGATGGATGGATGGTTGTTAGAGCATTTTTCCTCTTTGGCATTACTACCCTTCTGGAAGCATGGACTAGCGGTTAGCACGTCTGCCTCAAAGTCCAGTCGAATCTTAGTTCAGACCTTCCAGTGTTAAGTTTGCATGTTCGTCCCATACTTTCGTGGGTTTTCTCCAGGTACTCCAGCTTCATTCCAGATTCCAAATCTGCAATTTCCAACTCAACCGCAACACCAATGCGGACAAGTGATATAGAAATGGATGGATGGGCCGTTTGCCTTTAGATGCTTCCACGGTAATTGGTCTCCAGTAAAAGGAAAACGCTTTAATAACAGTTGTTTGTGCAAGTCAGAATGATTGACTCAAGCGAAATCTAAGGGGTTCCTCATATATTTGAAAAATGTCCAACCCCGCATGTCTTGTTTACAGGAATTGGACAAACCTTTTTAGCCTCTAACTCTCCAGTGGACTGGTGTCATATAATTATTTGCTTGGCTGCACTGAGGCGCTGCCACGGTGCATCTGCAAGGCTAATAAACTCTGCCGACGCTGGCAGGTAATAGCGCGCTGCCTTAACTTTTTCTACCTCGCCTCAGCACAGCTCAATCAGCCCCCACCAGAGGCTTCTCCTCCACGAGTCCCTGCGGTTCAGAATCAGCAACTTTCAATCTCTGTGTTAGCATGCGAGCAGACACAACTGTACGTCTGGGATGGGTGATGAGACAAGCAGACAGTGAGCGTGCATGACCACACACACGCACGCATACTGTCTAATATCATGACAGTCTCTGACACCCTTTAAGAGACCTGAGAGCCGGATAGGGTAAAATAAATACTTTATTACTGAGAAACAGAAAGAAAGGGGAGTGGTGCAGGAAGAAGTAAAATAAAGTCTCAAAGACACACATACACATGCTACCTGATCTTACTGAATCCATCATGCAAAGAGGGACCTCTTCAATTCCCCCAGTCAGCAAGGCTTCCTCACCCCTCTCATCGCATAACACTGTCAGCTGACAAAGGAGAATGAGAACCTCCATCCAGTGTAGGAGAATATACACACCATATACTGTACATATACTATGCCTCTGGCTAGCAATGGCATAGGCAAAGACAGACAAAAACGCTGCAGGTTATCTTTAATAACATTAAATACACTGATATGTCCAGAATAATACCGTCCAGCTAGTACAACTGTGAATAAATTGCAATTCCATGTGGAACTATACACTAACCTACAACAATATTGTGCACACTTGCACAATGTAGTAGAACACAATAAACACAATAAGAGTCATAAGAGTAAATACAATAAGAGAGATTGGCCTTGGCGGCGATCACCCAAGTGTAATTCTAGAATTGTACTTCTGTAATAATCGCGAAACATTGGTTGAGTCAAGCTATGAAAGTTGCTTATACTGTTTTGTTTTGGTTTTTTTCCCCCCTCAGATAGTGACCTTCCCTCTAATGGACGCAATTCTAAATTTTGTGTACAAATAAACGAGTAATGACTGTAATTATTAATACATGGCATCTGGACTCTGTTGCTAATCAAACCAGTAGCACTTAACGAGGTACATAAACGGTCTCTCAGATGAATTTAAGTGCGGATTCTAACCATATTTGTAAATTAGTTCCCTGTGTGATCTTACGTTATGTGGGGACAACCAACGTCTGCAACGACAATTCACCTTCCAGAAGACTGACGTGTTCACTTGTGTTTGACCATGTTCGTTTTCCAGGGTGTAAGGCGATTTATTGCTTCCACCCAGTCTGCCTTTGTTCTTGATGTTTCACAGCATTTCTCTAAAATACTGTAGTTTTTTTGTTTTAACCTCCAGTTTCATTTGACATGAACTGTAATCTATCAGTAATATTATTCCAAAAAATGTGTTTGTACAAATAATGGCCTCCTTCCTATCTGAGGATGAGTAAATAAACTCACCAGGCTACTGTTTGTGGAAATACAGAATGTCCCACAGGAAGACACAGTGGTACAGCAGTAGCATCCATGAAAGTGTACACTGTATATTGGCTGTGTGTTTCTGTGTTTGCACTGTGCATTCATCATGTTCCCAGGACATAAATCTGTTTGTCTCCTACCATCCTAATCCCATGTTAGAGTGCCACGGCTCCAGCACGAACAGGAAGGCCTGCACTCAGACACTCTGAGCTCGTCAGTTTACGATTCGCAATAAAGATGATCGATAAAGAGAAACGGGGAGCTCCGCTGCACATCTGCTCGATCCTCATGACTCAGCAAAGATCCGCTTTCACCTTAAACATCCAACCCGATCACATCACATTTAATAGACTTAAAGAGGCAACACCAGTCAATTTGTACGGATCAGAAAAACTGGTGAGAACTACATGAAAAAGAAAAATGACTGACAAATAACCAACTTAAAACAGCGTGTTAAAAATAGATTTCGCTGCAACAACACAGCTATATTTTTCATTACTGTCCGAAGAATAGTTTACAGAGTATCTTAAAATGGTCAGGTTTTTCTGCATTCTGACAGTAATGGCAGTCTATTGTGCAATACTTTACAATGTACAGTGTACAGGCCAGAAATCAAAATCTTGCAGATGATGCGCTACAAAGACTCACAAGTACTGTATACCAAAAACCAAGCAGCTGTTAAAAAGACTGCCTTTTTTCTCTTACACACACGCACACTGACCTTCACCTGTCACGCTGGCTTCATATTTACAGCCTCTGCAGCCCATCTGCCCATAGTCAGCACTCGCTGTCAATCACTAGTGGCCTCTCCTCATTCCCACTACATCTCCAAGCCCAAAGCAGAAAAACCACGTCGGAAGCTGCTCTAACCATCAGTTATCATAATTTATAGTACATCGCCTCTGTCAAGCGCAAAACACTAGGAAGGAATTTATGCTACGACTAATGTACTCTTTTTTGACAACAGTCCGGACATACGACATTTCAAATGGCCAACGCAATTAACTAGTGTGCACTGTAGCGCAAGAATACGCAGCACAAGAAGGAACGCTTAGTTACTGTCGTACTTATGTTAATATGTATAACAAAGTGTTTTTCATACAAATATATACTGTACTACTTAATTTACTACAGTGTATCCAGCATTTCATTTTAAAGTAGTACATATACTTTTTTTTGGATTGTGTGCCGTGAGAATTTTCTAACATAAAAATGTGGCTTGGCTCAATAAAAGATGGGAAACACTGCCCTACAGGACTGGAGTGTGGAATTGCCCACCGCAACCTTTAACTGTTAAAATCTTCAACCACGCTTGCTTGTTTCCTGCTTTACTTTTTTCACATGTAAATTATAACAGTAGTCACTACGGCAGAAGGGAGGAATTTACTGCTATTTGGCATTATTTTTCGTGGCTTGGCGGACGCAAGCACCCTACTGAGTGCTAAAAGGATGTGAGAATTAAGATATCATGCTTTGTCATATTTTGTAGGAAAAAGCAGTAAACTTAAGCACTCACTTGAGAAGAATCAAATTTGAGGAGGCTTGGGAAGGCTGTAAAATCAAACTAATGGAAGCTCCTGGACAATATGTACTGGACAATACTTCTGTGTCATTATTCATTATGGGAGATGAAGGACAGATGTGGAAATTGAATCACGGACAGCATCCTGAGAAGTTCCGCGACTTCTAGCAAACCATCTATATATCCGATTGCATTCAGCAACCACCAGTCCTGCGCTGTCACTTCATATTAGTCATTATTTGTGCCGAGCGTATTTATAAAAAGGTCTGCCACACTATTTGGAATAGACAAATACTTATATTTACTTTCCAGGAATGGCTCATATTATCATTTTGGAGAAAACACACAAAACACATCCTTTTCTGCAGGTAGTAGGGTCCGAGTAGGGGGGCCGCCATATGCATCTCTCACATCCCCAACGATTTATCTAAATGCAAATCAGTTGCTTTCACTCACATGTGCAGTTTACTTTTCGAAGAACAATGATGCTCTAGGACAGCTAGCCAGGCTACACTTTGAGTCTGCCTCCCTCCTTTAAGGGTGCCCTCCGAGGACCACTTCTTTTCACCAAATTCACTTTTAAATGAGTGCAAATTTACCCGAGCCAAATCCACACTGGTGAATGTGGTGTGAAGAGAGAGGCGGATTTAGAATGGTAGGTAGTCTCAGAGGAGGTAAACAAGTTGGAAGACAGAATGGAAAACAGTATGCAATCTTGAATTAGTTACAAAGGTTGTTGACAGGAACTTAACCCCAAGATGAAAAGCGTTCATTTGTTCCCATCTGCACCGCCATTGGGTGTGGTGTGATGTAATCACTAAGGTTCTCTGTTGCACCTCAAAACTAATAACAAATGCAACAAATAATGGAACAAAGAAGTCCAAAAGCAAGATATCAGTAAACCCATCACTAACCCTAACCCTGCGGTATGAAACACACAAGGCCATAAATATAAAACAATCCAACGATAAACAAATTACAACCAATGTAATCGAGCGTGCCTACTTGTAAGACAGTCTTATGCTGCCGCGTAAACTAGTCCGTTGTGTGTCATCTACAGTATTGAAACATCATATGTCGGTGCTGTCATAAACAGAAGCCCCCTCTGTATTTGTTGATTGGGAAAATCTTATCACTGCCAACCTACTGTGGGCTAATTACTGCTTGCTAGGTGTGTGTTGCTTATCACAACGGTGGTAAATTGAGTATCCTAACCTATAATTCTTGATTGAACTTAAAAATCTTGTTTTGAGATTTTATATCTTGAGTGATAAGGCTCAAGAGCTTTTTGTATGAAGCCAGTTAAGCTTCCTGTGTTTATGGGCTTGTTTAAATATCAATTTGTTTTCATGCAAGAGGAATTATTAAAGATGCAAGCAGCAAAACTTTGTGGACGACAGTTTCTGCAATCAGCAGTGTGTGCTCTGCTTAGAATGAGGCAGTAAATAACTTTGAATGGCCCTAATTTCAAAGCCACACACTAAAGACAGCTGTCAGGCTGAAAGCACAATTAACTCCAAGTACAACATACAAGCTTGTGATTAAAACACTACATATGACAATGTAAACAACAAATCAAACTCAATAACAAATGTACTAAACGTTGCAAGCAGTAATGAACAGGCCCTCGCAACCCCCATTTTCATGGCTGTGAATATTCTCATTTATCCCTTTTTTATAGTGACTTCTCAAAACGTCCAAATACAAAAAAATACATGTTACCATGATACATTGCACTGCAAAAATTGGTGAGTTTTCAGACATGTTGAGCGGCCCCCTGAAAGGCGATTTATTTGACGCAACTATAAAGTGACTCCAAGAGAAAGCCTTCACAATACGTGGTGCTTGGGCCCTAATAGGTACCTCGATGTTCCTGTGTTGACCACAGCAATGCACATGGCGTCTAATCTGCCAAGAGGCCTGGCAATGTGAAGTGAGTTACGCATCAGAGTTTGGTGGGGGTCATCTGACGCTTTCCGCACCTCTACATAGTGTGCTAATTAGCACAGGCGAAGTACACCATTAATCGACCGGCTGTCTGGGTGCAACATCTCATAACGTGCTAGCACTCCAGCAACACCAGACAAAGAAATGAGCTGCGGGGAAGTCACACTGTTTTCCTGCCACCGGTGGAACGGTGCCGCTGAAGTGAGAGGAAGCACAGAGGAATGAATGGCTGCTTCTCAACTGGAGAGACAGGAGTGGGTGGAAAGCGTGGGTGGAAAAAGGAAACACTAAATCTGGGCAAGTGGATGCATGCGATATAAACTGAATTTGAAGGTTGACTTTACGAGTCGGAGAAGCAAGACTTAATATGAATATACAGTACTTGCTGAGTCAATTTGCAGGTTTGTGCAATGGGGTGGAACCACACACCGTTCTCACAACACTGATTGAAATATAAATGAATCACTAAACTTGTGAGCCCAACAGCTAGGAAGTGAGGGGAAACAATGTGGCCAGCAAGGAACGCTTGTATATGACAATAAACTTGTGGTGAAAACATTTAAACATTTAATTATTCTCACCATTAAATATTCAAAACGCTGACAAGTAATTCATCATGCACATAGTGTGTGAGAAAGCACGTACATGGAGGGACATGAGGAGAGACTGATGCGGAAGTAAGATTGAAAACCGGCAATGCAAGGGCAGCCTTGAACCGTCTGAACAACATCTGGTGTTCATCAACGATATCACTCAGATTAAAGATACTGATCTTCAACACAACTGTTAAACCAATACTACTGTACGGGGCTGAAACATGTAGAACAACCATAACCATCACTAGAAAAATCCAGACATAAACTCTTGCTTACAAAAACATAATAAGAGTATGTTATCCAGATGTGATCAGCAACCAAGTCAGCAGCCTATAGAACAGGAATAATGCAGAGACGCTGGCACTGGCTGGGAGACACACTTTGAAAACCAACCCAAAACATCACTAGGGTAACAATTTGCTACAGCGGACGATACCCCTCACATTGAAGAACGTGATAAACATAATTTGACTTTGGACTTTGACTGTCTTGCGTTCTTCAACCTTGGCGACGTTGGACTCTTCCACTGAAGGCGCTTGCTCTCTGGGTGGTACTCAAAGATCCATGCATCATCACCGGTAATGACTTTCCCTAGCAAGTCTGGTCTCATTGGTCTCATCATCACTCACTTTACTCATGGCATGACAACCTGACATAAAATGTATATAAAAGCATGTGGGAAAAAAAGTTCAATGGTTGCCTAAAGCTGAGAGTGATTACAGGGGAAAACTCGTAGTTTGTGGTTTGGGTTTTAAATACATCTTTTGTGACATGAGTCCTGGATCTTTTCGGACACACCTTGGATATGTCCAAAAACACAAGGAAAAACTAGATTGGGGGGAATCAATGGTGAAGTCAAATCGTGAAAAATTCTGAAATAGTTTAAAAAATAGGTTTGCTCAAATGAAAATAGTCAAGTAAATATATTGCATAGTCTAATCATAAGATTATGATTATATTTTAATTTTAAAATATTAAGAAATTGCCTGTTCATTTAATAAAGGTTTAATGATGGCCATAGTTTAAGCCTGGAAAAAAATCTTTCACTTTGTTTTTCTTTATTCTTATCAGAATCATCTTTATTTGCCAAGTATGTCATTATCATGAACTGCAAATCAGGTTGGAGTTTTTTGGTGCTAAATATTTTCATGTGAAGCAAATGTGAAGATGTTTCTGAAATGCATCTCGTAACAAGAAGGTCAAAAAAAAACTACTTTCATCCCACTTATTGACTTCGGAATCGAGCAGTGTGGATTCAGACGGAAGAATCCTTTTTTCACTCAGGCTTAGTCCAATTCTATAACAAAGTCCATCAACCCGAGCATGTGAGCAAAACCACAACACAGTGTAATAACTCACTGAAATTAGATTTGGAATTTTAAGAAAAACAAAACAAAACAAAACAAAAATGCCTGAGCAAACCCAATCCAGACCAACTAGAAGTGCGTTTATACAGGCTGACAAATGTGCAGAGAAGGAAAAACACAAATCAGAAACCTCTCCTGCGAGGTCTGTGAGAAACTAAGTCGAGTTGTTTTCCCTTTCAAATGTTTTTTTCTTTTTTTTTCTCTCCTTTTTTAAAATATGAAACAATAGTATTAAAAACATCTGTCCTACAACACATCAAGCATAAAAATATACAAACTAAAAGTGGATTTTATTCCAATTCTAACCAGGCTGTGAACTACAAACAAAAAATGATAAAGTCACTCTCACCCGTTACCACATGACATGCAAAATGTTATTGTGGTGATTCCAACAGATACCCTTCCATCCATTTTCTGAGCCGCTTCTCCTCACTAGGGTCGCGGGCATGCTGGAGCCTATCCCAGCTGTCATCGGGCAGGAGGCAGGGTACACCCTGAACTGGTTCCAACAGATACCAAATTTTTTTTTTGTTTGTTTTTTTGCTGCAGTAGCAAAAAGAAAATAATAATAAAAAGAAATATTTAAAAAAAGTGCTTCGTGTAAGTGATTATACAACAGAAACATTTCAGCTCCTACCCCAGCTCAGAAATACACTATATAGCACTGTATCACAATGAAGAAAAAAACTATAAATTATCGTTAGTTAATTCTTGTGTTTTACATCAGTTGCACAACATTTTGGAGAACTTCATATAAATATAAAGCAGATATGTTGAGTATCCATCCATCCATCCATTTTCTGAGCCGCTTCTCCTCACTCGGGTCGCGGGCATGCTGGAGCCTATCCCAGCTGTCATCGGGCAGGAGGCGGGGTACACCTTGAACTGGTTGCCAGCCAATCGCAGGGCACATACAAACAAACAACCATTCGCACTCACAGTCACGCCTACGGGTAATTTAGAGTCGTCAGTTAACCTACCATGCCTGTTTTTGGGATGTGGGAGGAAACCGTAGTGCCCGGAGAAAACCCACACAGGCATGGGGAGAACATGCAAACTCCACACAGGCGGGGCCGGGGATTGAACCCGGGTCCTCAGAACTGTGAGGCTGACGCTCTAACCAGTCGCCCACCATGTCGCATATGTTGAGTAATTAACTAAATAAACATTCACTGAATAAGACATGGCAATTCTGCACACCAACGCAAATTATGTCAAGACTAGAAAACAGTCAAGACATTGTAACGCACTCAACGTTCTACTGTATGAAACGTAAATTATTTTTTTTTTATTCTTGTTTCTGCCCACCCAAATCAAGCACATAAATTATACACTATTCAACCGAGCCCACCGAGCCCTGCCTCTAAAACATGTGGTAAACAACTTGAAGGTCTCAAAGTACCAAAAACAAAAGCTGTTATTTTCTTCTAAAATAAAAAAAAAAACAATAACAAAACATCAACCAGGACAATGAATTAAACTCTAATGTGATGATGCAATGAGCTGAATCTAAAAAAAAAAAGTTTTTTTTCTTAAAATTAGTGTAGGTGGAAAATTAGTTTTATTGTTAATAATTTGTTACATTTTTACTGTATTTATGCTGACTTTAAATAATAAAGGCCACGCTTTAAAAATGTGTCCTACCAATATTTAGTGGAAAAACATAAAGATTAAATCCTTGCACTGATATTGAAGAATACAGAATTTGGGTCGAATGTCACGCAAAACTAAGGGATCCAAACCACTATCATGCTTATTTTCACATTTGTTATTAAGTTAAGGTATTGGGTTTATTTTTGCTTTATGATAATGACAGTCAAAAAATAATAATCTCTGTACATTTTTAAATACACATTTTACATTTTTGGTTAAGGGTAGAAGGTTAGAGGTACATAATTATTATTTAATTTGAAAAAAAAAGTCAATTCAAGTCCTTACAAAAGTCATATGGCAGGGAATTTTTGACAATTGACAATTTGCAGAGTGGAGGCTGAAAGGCTGCAAAAATCAGTTATTAAGAAACAGTGCAGTGTGATGGACAAAAAAAAACAGTTGGTACCATAAAATCTACCACATGGAGGTCCGGCAAGGAGAGCCAGATCAGGGGATGAAAACCAGGACAGATAGACCATAATTGGGATGCCCTCACCAATACAGTTTGTGACCTCGTTAACCCCGGCGGCTCGTTAAAGTCTCGTTACAGCAGCATTCTGCGAGTACCTTCTTCTGTCACACCTTCATTAAGCCCATCGACCCACCGCGCTTATTAAACACATTCATTACCCCGAGTATTGAACCTCTGTTGCCGGCCGGCCCCTGAATGCATCACAGTGGAGTGCGGGTGATAGGCAAGCGCGCAAGTCGGAAAAAAGAAGACTGAGTAAAACATGTTACTCACATGTAAATAAATGCGCACGGAAACGCGCGCCTTCTTGCAGCTTATCAATCATCACTAATGAAGTCAGTGATTAGAGCAGGTTTGGCCTCTCAATCAAACAGACAGGAGGTGGCAGGTAGGAGATGGGGGGGTGATTGAAAGAGAGGCGGCGGACATGAGCGTGAAAAGAGTTGGAAACTACAACAGTGGAGCGCGGACCTCAGCCAAATGTTAGAGAAAGTGGAGGGGGGGAAATGGGCCAGCAACAGTTTCTGCTATCAAAAGCATGAGCTCTGATGAGAATGAGGCAGTAAAAGATTGGCCCTTATTTTAAAGTCAAACACAAGACAGCGATTTCGGTCCTGCTCAAAGCCAGTTAACCCCTCGTACAACACACAGGTGTGAAATTAAAACACTAAATATAACAACTAAATGAACTCAATAACAAATGTAACAAAGTTGCAAGCAGTGACAAACAGGCACTCACACCCCTTTTTCATAGCAGATCCTTGAAATGATCCTAGAACTTCCTCCCCAACAATTTAATGTCACCCATCTATCTATGATACCCTTATTGTTAGAGATGTCTACCCAATTTCATATTGATCGGTCAAACTGGTGCCTAACTTTCTAGGGTGCACTACTGACTGGGTTTTAGATATGCATACATTTTTATCAGGATACACCACATCCAAAAATTGGTGAGTTTTCCGAAATGTTGAAGCACTCGATAAGGCACTTAATTCGTTGAAATAATATAGCAATTCCAAGAGGGCATTCGCCTCCCCTGGTGCTCGGGGTGAAAAAATGTGTGATACACAAAGGATGATGTATGACGATGTGGCTGTACCATTTTTATATTCTGGCGAGGAAGAAACAGTTCCATGATGACTCAAACTACAAATCAAGAAAATCAATTGCTCCAATAAAAATAGAAAAAAAGCAAGAAATGTTGGTTACCCAGAAGACGACTGTCTGGTTCATGGAGAATAACAAATGGACTGGACCGTACCATTTTCTATTCTGGGGTGGGTGAGAACACTTCTATCACATTTCTCTAATAAATCATAAGACACTACAATTTTTGTCGACTTCATGGAAAACAATTGTGTTAGATGACAGGGCTCTACCATTCACACAACGGGAAGGGGAACTAGTTCCATCGTGACAGACTGCAAAAAGAGTAATGATGCAGAAACATTTTTGTTTGTCTTTCTGGGTGTACGTTAGATAGCAGGCTACTTTTTGGTACATGGGCAAATGACAGAAGACCTTAGGATTCAATTAACAGGACTTTACAATTCAAATGCTGAGATGAGGTAACGGTACCATTGTGACTTACATAAATAATTTTTTTTTTTTTTTTAAATATATATATATATATATATATATTGCGGGCTATTTTCGGGTTTACGTGAAAATGACAGATGAACATGATTACCATTCACACATTGGGACAGGGTAATGGTTCAAATGTGTATTAAATGCACCGAGAAGGGAAGAAAATCATGATGCGCCAAGTTTGTCTCTGGTCTTATGTCAGTTAACTAATGGATAAGCACAATACCACCAGTCACTTTACTGTACTACTGTAATTATTAAGCGCCTGTCACTTAACTGTATGTACTTCATATTAGTCACTCACCAATGATATTGCCTTTGCATTTACATGTCATATCTACCTCACTCACGCAACAATAGCATTATTTTTATATTTGCACTCATATCAACCCAATCCACATCACACTATTTTGCTGTTTTAATGATTTAAGTGTTTTTAGAGCTCTTTTACTTTACTTTAACCATCATTTCTGAAATGTGGTCCAGTTCAGAGATAGACATTTTTTTTAATTCTCTGTACATCTAGTACACAACTTTAGAATTGTCAAAGCTTCTTGAAGGAAAACAAAGCAGGCTACTTACCGGTTCATTGAAATTATGGAGGATTTTAGGATTTGATTAACAGCACTCAACCATTTAAATATTGGAATGGGGAAATTATTCCATTGCAACTAAAACGGCAAAGATAAAAAATAAATTAGTTCTGAAATATTTTCGAAATCATGAAGCACCTAATTTTTCTGGCTGTGTGTTAGTACAGCCAGAAGAGACTGTGGTTCTCAAACTTCAAAAAATACTTCGCTCTCCAATACCATCATAATGGCCAACATGAAAATACAGTAGCGTAAAAATGAGGGAAAGGTTTTACTCCTAAAATTGAATATCACTGTAAGCCACTACAACATTCTGCACATTTGTACTTTAACACTGCGCATATGTTTATGAAAAAAATTATAATGATTCAATTCAAATGTAACGCACAATCAATTCAAATGTAACGCACATAACAAAAACTGTAACTAACTATATGCATAAAACAAACACCCTTCTTAAAGATTAAATGCAAATGTATAGCACCTAAAAGTTAAATTCAACTGGAATGGATTTTAAAAAATGTACTCCACTACTTGAAAAATAGCATAGCTACTGTGCATGAAAAGTAAAAAAAAATTGTACTGGATAAAATCTAAACAGTTTAAGCCACTGTAACATTATGCAGAATTTAAACATTAACACTGTGCTTAAATCCAAGAAAATAAAAAAATATATGATTTGATTAAAATGTATTGCATAATAAAAGTTAAATGACAATTGTATCTAAGTAAATATTTATTTTTAAATCTGCCGCTTTATCAAGTATTTGGTTGTAAGATGGCGTTTTAGATGCAAGGGTTTCATGCATCACTGCTAAGACTTTTGCCACATACCACACACTGAGTACCACAAGAGAGGAGCCCGTACCTTAGCACACTTTCAGAATCACTGGCCTAAAATGTTGGGACTACACACATGGGACTCTACCATTTAAATACTGAAGCAGGGGGTTTTAATGTGACTCAAATAGCAAAAAGACGAAATAACTGTGTTCATTTATTTTTACAGCTTTGCACCAAAACCTTTTGCTCATTATCTGCTAAACAACAAAAGAACAAAGATCAAAACAATATCTTGCTAACACTCTTTTGTGTTTGGCAGCAATTAGTAAAGTAATTAGTTCTAAGAGAGCGTTTTGTTGTTTTTTTGTTTTGTTTTGCATGTTGTTTTTTTTCTCCCAACATCACACACACACACACACACACACACACACACACACACACACACACGACACAACCGGATCGTCAAGGAAAACTATTCATCACAGTGTCCGCTGGACTAAAAAGGCCCACCACTCCATTCCGGTTTTGAAACGATGACATCATCGGTGCCCTTCTCAAAACAAAAGAGAAGCTCATCATCACGGGTGAAAGCAAGAGGGACAGTGAGTGGACGAAAGAAGAGAGGCGCAAAGGGATTAAGAGGAGTAAAGGCGTCACACGGCACGGTGTCACACAGGGCCGTGAATCACGGTGACATCCCTGGCCAGGTGTCAGGAGCTGTCGCCATCTGGAGCTGGATAAACACACAACGCAATGCTCTTTAAACACTGAGGTCATGCAGGTTGCGGTCGAGGAAGCCTGGGTTAAGAAATGGAGAAATATGAGATTTAAGTGAGTGCTTTCAAAGCAACAATAAATCAGTTAAAGCCAGCTGCGCACCAACCTCACAGGCGAAGTAATACGGTAATGGTAGTGCACTATCTTTACTAGTGCTGCAAACGCCATATACAGTATCTCTACACAAGTGAAAGACTTGCTCACATCTTAACGTTTGCAAGCTTGCATCCTAAAGGCCTGCTCTCAACGGCCACAACATTACGTACACTTTCCACCAACGCAAAAGAAACTAGCGGACATTGAGCGAAAGGCAGGGAACACTGAACTGGACACCAGCGAATTGGAAGGCATGTGTATTGGGGTTGTACAGACTAGTCTACTAGTCGACTTCACTACTCCACAATCATGCCCAGAGCTTAATGTCGACTTGTCACTAATCATGTGTTTTTGACTTGAGGTGGAAGCATATCCTCTTGCAGCAACAGATGTTCGTCACCTTAACTGATTTAAATTGTCTTCTGTTTCTCGATCTGCAGCTTCGGTAACCGAGGGAGAAGAAAAATCCAGGCTCCAGTAGGATTTTGAACAACATCTCGACTCGCACTATCAATGTGGAAGGACAATAGGTAATCATTCCACTACCCATGAAGAGGTCCGTGAATTTTTGCATCCATCCAAGCCGGAGTACCCCAAGCAAGCATGCGGGAGAAAATGCAAAGTCTTGAGCCGAGATTCAAACCCTGGACGTCTCAACTGTGAGGCAGACGGGCTAACCACTCCAACAACATGCTGCCGCAATAAAGACCCAATATCAGAGAACACAAATGAACATTTATCCTCTTTAAAAAAATAAAACAGATTAACAGAATGTTTTTCTTGCTTATGTGGTCAAAAGAAGCTGTAGCAAGGGATCATTTCAAATTATGTGGGGAAAAAAGTTGGAACTCCTCTTTTCATATCAATAAAAAAAAAAAACATTCACTGACTACCTCTCCACATCGTGCATAATACACTGATTTTATCTCGTTAATAATTATTCTTGGATTGATATTTTATTTGCACATAAAGATTAATTTATTTAACCTATGGTTGTTATTCGATCAATGCACTTTAGTCACTGTAACACTCAAATTTTCATGATTCTGATTGGGATACTGTATGCACTAGACATCTCATTAAATCCACAACCTGATGTAGTCCAATGCAAGAGCTGTATTCACCATTAAGCCCTTACAAAACTAATAATGCTCAAGGTGTGTGTCTATTATTCTTGGTTGTTTGCAGTGGTGTACATGTTTCACTTATTACATTATACTGAGAGGTGTTCCTAATACTGTGTCACTCATGTAGCTAAATAAGTAGGACAACATTAGAAACAGGTCTCAGTGTGATGCAGTACAGTTTTATATAACTGCAAACACCTCTGACTGCGTCAATCAAAACTGAGCAGCATTATATTTGTGAAGAAAGAATGTTTGACACAGCTCTTGTAGTGGAGTGTGCAGGCGTGTACATGTTACATAAAATAGTAACTTTTAAAGTAGAATAAACATTGAGTATTGTCTTTTTCTGTAGTAAAATGACTTTGAATGACCATTTGAGAATGAGTTTATCCCAGCATACAGTATGAAGCTCCTGCTTCTGGGCAGTCTTACCACGCCCTCTGGAGGGAACTGACAAAAACTGCAACACAAAGACCCTGACTGTTTCTGGTGTCAAGTGAAAAGACAACTTCCAACAAACAAACAAATAATAGACATTGGACAGATAAAACGATTTCCAGAAAAAGGTTTTGGATGGGTAAAGAATCATAATTCAGGCACCAAATGTGGGAACGTGGAGAATGGTGAACATTTCCAAGGATTTTGTTTGTGTGTTGCACCAAATGCAGTTTAGGTTTGCATCGCTGAGATGCTGTTGATATTTTTCTACAATTGTAGAACTGAAAGAGATTTCGACCACATTTTCTAACTCGCCACCCACATTTCTGGCATTCAGTTGACAAAAAGACCAAATATTAAGAAGTGTTACTCCCACTCCTGACCTTCCAATTCCAAGAGACCATCCATGCCACACACCACAGTCTTCACCTTCGTTTTTAATAAGGCATTCCACCTGTGTGTTTGAGCACATGTTGATCACGATTCTTATCCCAGCATAACAAATGTCGAAACTAAACCGCCAAGGTGAAACATCGCTTTAGATGCATGCTTCACAGACTTCTAATTCCCCCCAAAAAAAGAAAGGCTTTTCCAATTTTCCTCTTTGTTTTTATCACTCTCCACTTTAAAGCGTGTTTTGTTCGTGGGCAGGCCGGCGGAGGGAACTTATCGACGGTGTCCGTGTCTGAGTGGAGCTGGCTGTCCAAGTTGAAGTCGGAGCTCATTAATGCATCTTATTACTCTTCAGGCAAAAAGCGGTAACAGCTACAAAGGCACACACACAAACACAAAAAGGCATTTTGGAGGAAACAGATCGATGCAGAAGCACTCGAAGGAGGATACCGAAGAGAGGAAAGCGCTGTTCCCTCTGAATAAACACACAGAATTTAAAGTGCGGCAGGGATTCAAGTAAAACTTTTTAATACTAGAATGAACATGGACACTGAAAATATGTATCATCTTTCATCAGTCTATAAATACACACAATTAAGGAAAAATGCACACTTCTCAGGCTTGCCCTATCAAAGCACAGGTTTAAAAAAAATGAAAGAAAATATAGTTCTCATTAATTTAAATAAAAACTGAAGTGTCCTGGGAGGAGGTCAGGAGGCTAATGAAAGATCGAGAACGATAACGGTGACACAGAGGTACCACAAAATTTGAATGTCCCTAAAGTTGCATCAAAAGTTTCTGGGAAAAGTAGGCCACGAAAGTCACACAAAACTGAAAAGGTCAAACCGCTGACAGTTAAGAATGTTAAAAAGCAATGATGCATGAAGTTGACTGCCTTCAGCAATTCTCCCGCTCTACCCTTCCGTATTCACTGTACACCCACCATCACATTTTTATTTTAATTAGTTTAACAGATGTTCTTTGTACAAGTCAATTTTACACTTTTACTCAAATCTTACTTCAAAACGCTGTAGAGTTTTATAATAATGGCGACAATGAACCTGGAATGGTTTTGGTCACATGAATTAAATGTTCATACAGTATTGGGTTAATTTGATCATCTCAGGCCAGATATGTTAACATTAACATTGATATTCTTAAAAAATGTGACATTACAGTAGCGATTCTACCATGTGGTATTTGTGTTTGGTGAAGTGCCCACTGCAAAAGCCACTACAAGGAGCCTCAAACTAATGAACTAATTCTCAATTAAGTATAATTTGCTGATTGAAAAAAACAATAAAGGCTATTAATGTGGGCGCCCGGCTCATGGTCTCTTTGCAATTTGCACACACTAGTCATCATAATAACGAAGGCCATATGCTGCATAAGCACAGCAGGAGAGGGGTATTGGCTGAAGATTGGCTCATTTGCATTAGACAGGACTGCCCAAGACAGGCATTTTTTTATTTTATTTTTTTAAGAGGGTGAAAAGTTTGCTATGATTCTTGATCTTTGAGGTATAATGACTAAAGTACAGACACAGAGACATCCTATTAAGGCACCTGGGAACTGATCTAAATGGTGGGGAGGCAAAAAATGGTAACAAGAAGCATAAGTGCTAAAGAAATCACAGGCACGCAGGCATCTAATGCAGTGATTCCCAACCACTGCGCCACGAGAGAGCATCAGGTGTGCGCAAGAAATTATCCAATTTTGCTGAATGGTCCCAAAATGACGACATGATTTATTTTCAAAATAGTTTAGCTTTTTTCATCTATGCCTGTGACATATGGTGACAGGTAGAACAATTAAATGCTCTTCCAGTAGACTGCAGAATGTACAATTGACCTGTGTATCCCACATGCTGCCATTTATACAACAGAATAACAGCGTTCTGGTCAATTAAACAAGCCCAGATTTCACATTAAGACAATTTGTGAGTTAATTGAGGTGAGATCATCATTATTTCAGTACTGTAGTATATAGTCTTTGAGATATTTTTGTTCTGTGAAATTTTTCACATAAAATATGTGCTGTGCATTACCTAAATAAACGTTGGGAAAAACTGATTAACTATCAAGGGTGGTTTATAATTTGCAGCGTTCAACTGCCACCATCTGATATCCAAAAAAGTCAAGCCTTTGAAGACTCTATGGACGTGACACAATACACTGTTTGTCCATTTGAGTGTGTGAGCTCAGAGTGCTTCTATTTATGTGTAATTACTGTCAAATATGTGAATAAAGTTTCCACAGGACATTCCAGTGCAGCTGGCAGCTGTTCACTTCATCAGCTCCTGCAAGTGTGTGTCCCTGACATTTTTTTTTAAACAAGGCCTCTGTGTGTTGGTACATGTCAAAAGGGCGATCCCATAATGAGCGACAGCTATCATTAGCACGTCCTTTGTCTCTGATGGCCCTATAATCTGGTTAATTAAATCTGAAAGTGTCAATATACAATTTAATCTGCCTGATTGGACCGTCAGGGGGTTCGCTGTCATTCTGACACCCACAGAAAGTAGACCGCTGACAGGCCGTCAGACCAGAGGCGGCCAAGAAACGCTTTGCTCTCCGACAGATCGCCGTTTCATGTCGATCCACACACCGTTTGTGCTCAAAGAAATAAATTCCCTCCGTCCGAGTCTGAAAAGTGTCGGAGAATGATGGGGGGGGAAAAGCGTCAAAAGCAGCACAGGCTCTGATTGAAAATGCAAAGTAGTAATTAGCCCCAAATTGAGGGCACATGCTAATCTATGTTCGGGGCTTCTGCAATTCCACTCACATTCTGGACTGATTAAAATTGTAAATAATCAGTGTGTGTGTGTGTGTGTGTGTGTGTGTGTGTGTGTGTGTGTGTGTGTGTGTGTGTGTGTGAACATGCTTTCAATCCTATTGCAAGAAAATGAAGCACACGCTCTGTGATTTTAACAAGACAGGAGGGCAGATGAAGCACATTTAAGAGAGCGTTAAAAAAGGAAAAGTGCTTCCCAGGCAAAAAATGTCCGCCGATTGCAAATAGCATTTAATTGAAAAAGAACAGTAGAGCAAAGTTGCCAACACAGAAAGAGGGTTAAATTGTTCAGTTTTTAGCTTATCCACCAAAAGTTTCATTTTTGTCTTTCCTCTATCGCTGAAGTAAACTGAAAAAAAGAGGAATTTGTTATTCTCTGAGCCTTTGCCCTTCCGTGTGATGGGCGACAACGGAATAAGAATGGGCAAAAGTGGTGGGGGGGGGGGGGGGGCACTCACTTCAGAGGATGAAAACAATACTTGAAAGGCAACCAGTGCCATAAAAGCAAATGTGACATAAATAGTGGATGAGCACCTATAAGGAATGCAGGGTCGCTGCCAAAGGGACTATCTGAGACACCATAGAGCAACCCACTTCTCTAACAACACATCACTCTCAACTTTGTGTCACTCTGTCAACCAGCAAGTTAAAGCTGGAGACATTCTGAACATGACAATGCATCAAGAAAATCACAATTCTAATTCAAAAATCAACCTGCCACAACATCGACTTCCATCCATCCATTTACTTAAGCACTTGTCCTCATTAGATCGGTGGATGATCTGTAGCCTATCACAGCGGGATTTGGCCGAGAAGTGGGGTACACCCAGGACTGATCGCCAGCGGGGCATATATAGACAATCAACTAGTCACACTAATATTTACAACAGTGGACAATTTTGAGTCTTCAATGACCCTCACATAACATGCGAGGCTTTGGAATGTGAAAGGAGTACGTAGAGAAAACTCACACAAGCACGAGGAGAACATTCAATCTTTACACAGGGAGGCAGGCCTAAAGCCAAGATTCAAACCCCGAACCTCAAAAATGTAAAGCAGACGTGCTAACCACTAGATTGACTGTGCTGCCACCACATCAACTACGATCCATCCATTAACACTTGTCCGCATTAGTGTTTTAGCTGACCTGGTGCCGATCCCAGCCGACTTTGGACGAGAGCGAGTGTACACCATGGACTGGACACTAGGGGGTGAACCACTAAAGACTTTTTGTGGTCAACTACAGTGTGATGAAAGTCGCATCCAAGTTCGTTCATCGATGATACCACTTATATTGTTTCAGCACAGTACAGTGGTCCCCATACTTTTTTGCGCCACTTACAAGTTTCATGATAACACATTTGGTGGCTCTGTGGGGACATCTTGCGTTTAAAAAGACAGAGTAGATTTTTTAAATTGCTAGGGGTGCTTTGAAACGGTCGCCTTCCCAATTCACCCGAGCAAGGTGCAAGTGCTTTAACCTGGTTGGCCGAATTGGGAAGTAGTTTGCCCATATACCAGATTGAAGGTCACATTTAGACAAACAACCATTCACACTCATATTCCCACCTATGGGCAACATAGAGTCTTCAATTAACCTACCATATATGTTTTTGGGATGTGGGAGGAAGCCGGAATACCCGCACAAAACACCACATCAAATTGTACATATTAAATCCAGTACAAACAAACCAACATTTAAATAGCATAGCGTTCAGTGCAAGGGAGGACATCTGAGGACATTCCATTATGACAGAAAACTATGACAACATGAAGACATGGACACATCACTAATGATGTGTCCAGTGATTAGAGGTAGTGCTGCTATTAGCGGTTTGGAGTATTTCTTTAAGGATACATGAGCAAAAGAACCTCGACACGCTACTAATACAGAAAGACCACCCTCCAGCATGGAAAAGAAACCCCACAAACGACGACAAGAGGAAGGAGAAGAAGGGCAAAAACAAAGGGAGGAGGCGATTGAGAGACCACACGGAAAACATCCTGTGGCGCTTTCCTTAATCAATGAGAGGAAGAGAAAGAGGAGAATATTGTAAAGGCACATCGTCCATATTAAAAGCAGATAACATACAGAAGGATGATCTCATTGAAGGTTCCTTCGCAACATTGAGTTGTTTTAATTGTTTGAGTACAACCTGGCTAAGCAGCCAGAGAGCCTAGACATAATAATTCCCACTCGGACTTCTTATCTAAACTCAAAAAGAATGAGTGCCACAATCTCACATCTGAAAAACGGCTGTGACGCCTACTGCTGTGCTGAGATGTTAATAGAAACAATATTCATCTCTCAGCAAGAGGCTATCCCTAATATGTTGAACAATTAAGTTGATGAATGGGCTTTTAACAAACTGAGCTATTGTTAACAACTGTGAGTGGGCTAATTCATCAAGCTCTTTATGGTTTTACTTTGGAATGAAGAGACAAATGAAAGGGATTTGGGAGCCGACATGACAAATGAGCAGTTATATTCTATTTCTATGCGAGAGTCCAGAGACACTGAGCCAAATGACCAATAAAAGAGGTTTCGTGATAGCCGTTTGGCAAAGAAACACTCAACTGCACTGCTATGAATACAATCTGTGCCAGAGGGAAGAATGCAACTGGCTGGCATTTTTGGAGTAAAGAGTCAAATAGCCCTATCTAGTGGTAAATTGAAGAATAACACACTACATTTAAAATCTATGCAAAGCGCTCGTCCATCAATGTTCAAATTATTAATCGTAGAAGTAGTGGAATTATATTAATGAAAGATCTACATACAACATGCACGAGTGGCTTAAAACATCACTAAGTTGTGTTGCAGGTTAAAACTAAAACACATTTGAAAAAATAAAATCAGTGTAAGAGCAAAATAAGATCAATAATTCCAAGCTCAGCAGGTCAGTGAAAAATTGTCTTTCAAAAAAAAAAATCCTGCTGCTCTATAGCATCAAAAATGCTGCCTGGTGACCTCAAAGATGAAAATAGTTCAGTCCCAAAAAAGGATCCAAAAGCCCAGCAGAAACAAACAAACCAACATTTAAATAGCATAGCGTTCAGTGCAAGGGAGGACATCTGAGGACATTCCATTATGACAGAAAACTATGACAACATGAAGAAAACCAGACAAAAACACTGTGGGCCCTCTAAATGCATGATGAGAACTGAGGCAACAAACAGCATTCAAACAAAGAGCACGACTAACCAGTTTGTTCTCCTGCAAGTACAATTTCTGCAGTTTGGGGCATCCTTTGGCCAAAGCCACCATGCCTTCATCGCTGATTCCGTAGCACTGGCCTAGGTGAATGTCCTTCAGCTCGCTGCAGCACTCTCCAAGCTGTAGAAACAGAAAACAATGGAAATTAGACATTTTGTTTTTCTCCTTAAGGGAAGCTATGTCTCCAGATGAATACCTTTATGAGCGCCCTGTCTGTCAGTCTGTCCTGGTTTCCCACATGCACTTTCACCAGCTGAGGACAGTGTGCAGCCAAGGCAGCCAGGGATATGTCCCCCAGCTGTTTGCATCTGTACGCTGTGTACTTCTGAAGGCCAGGACACTGAGAGGCCAGGGAGAACACGCCGTGGTCATGGACGCCCCTGCAGTCAGAGATGTTTATCTCGGTCACATTCTGCCTCCGAGAGGCTATTTTTGCCAGGAGATCATCGTTTACCTGGAAAAGCAGGGTAGGAATACAGTTTGTCAATCCACCCTCCGTTAATTACTGAAAAATGTGACAATTGTGTGTTTTTGTGCTCAGGCCAAAGCAATAAAAGTATTACTTTGACGCTATTTTGGTGGTGTTGTCATTTAACTCAATGGTCTTTTGTCGTCTTGTGTTTGAGATGTCCTGTTTTTTTTGGCAGTCCTTGAATGCACCTTGTGCCGGGGAATAGTCAAAGTTTGTTTGTGCTTCTCTATAGCCTGTGTAGTCTACATTGTTGCTACAATTCACTTATGTTCCCTAAGATTAATTATTGTGTGTAAACAACAAAATTTGAGATTAATGACTTTTACTGTTTGTGTAAAATGCTAGTCAGTGTATGCGAGTGTGTTATCTAGGCTAGTATGCAAGGTAACATTACTGATGTTCCCTAACATTTATTATTGTGTGTAAATGCCAAAATTTGAGATTAATGACTTTTACTGTTTGTGTAACATGCCAGTCAGTTTATGAGAGTGTGTTATCTAGGCTAGTATGCAAGGTAATATTACTGATGTGCCTCATTGTACACTAAATACATTTGTTGATGTAACATGACTGTATGATTGTGCACATGCTAAATGAATGGGGTTGATGCTTTTGTTTGTGTTGTTACAAACAACAGTAAATAAATAAATCAAAGCAGAATAACCAGTCTACTTTAACTTCAGCCAACCCATCTGTACCTTGCCACTTTGAACATTGAAACTTCTGGAGACATCATACGAACCCTTTTTTATGATCCAATCTGTTCTAAGTGCTTTGCCGCCATCTTGTGGCATCTATTGACAATTACATTACATTGGTGTCATCAAATACTGGCAGATTTTTGCTATTCTCAAAAGGGCTCGAGCTCTCCTTCTCAAATAGTGGGGGGTTCACTGTAATTCCCTGTGTAGTATTTCCTATGGAGAAAAAAAAGGACCCACCGAATATATCTTCTGTGCGTTGACTTACTTGGTGTAGGCCACTGAGGTCAATTTGCTTCCAGAACTGGAAGTCTAAGCAAAGGTCCCTCCAGTACTTGCAGACTAAAGAGGCACACAAGCAACGTTCCTTCACCGTCAAGTGTGAGAGAACCTGTAGTGAAGCAGATGTAGGTGATGACAGATATGTATCTTTTATAAAAAAAATAAATAAATAAATAAATAAAAAAAAAACTTAAAGCCAAGCCTTGGATGACTGCTGACCTTAAGAAGGATGGAAGAAGGCAAGTGGTTGATACTTAAAGGGTCAGCAGCGTCAGAGCCTTTGGCCTGGCAGTCGTCGTGGTGCTGCAGGCTGGCAGGGGACAAGTCTGAGCTGTGAGACGGATCGACCTGAAGAGCCGACCCGCAGCAGGCGTCGGCCGCTGTCGAGGAAGAGGATGATGATGGAGAAGAGGAGGAGGAACAGGGCAGCGGGCAGATGGGAAGGTGGCAGTGGCCAGTTTGGGAGTTCGAAGAAGCCTCTGCCACGCTTCCGCTCACTCCTCCGTTCTCTAAGCTACCGTCGGGGTCAGAAAAGGCACAGCGTGGCTGCTTGTTGCAAGGGGTGCATCTCTGGACCTCGGAACACTTCCTCTTACACACCTGTATACAGGGACACACACAGATCACGTTTACGTAAAACCCAATACTTTTGTGCCTTGAGATACAAGTTGAATTCATTCCTTGAACACACTTGTAACTCAAAACACTTGTACCTCAAATCATCATTGACTATTTTAATGAATGGAAATACCATTAATCTGTTCCACCCCCCCCCCCAAAAAAAAATGGAATGTGTTCTTTTAAAAGGAAAATAGCACTCGATGATATTGCACTTTATAAAAACATAGTAATAACATAATTAAACAGAAAATTCAAGCTTGAGCATCGTTCTGACTGTAAGCCTGTGTGTAGACCAAGACCACCAGTATGATACATCCATCCATCCATCCATTTTCTGAACCGCTTATCCTCAGACATCCGGACATACAAAAGGAAGATGAGTAAGCTGCAGTAATATTAGTTGGTTTTCGCAGATGACAAATATTAAACAATATTTAAGTTGGGTTTTTTTCCCCTATATTTAAGCACAGGGTTAATGTTCAAACTGTGCAGAATTTTACAGTTGATTACAATAAGATTAAATTTACTCTTTAGAACTAGAACGTCAGTGTTGTTTTTTATTAACACTTAGGCCTACTATGCTGCATCCGAATGTTGGTCATGATGTTGGTACTTGCTATTCATTTTTTCAGGTGGTACTTGGTGTAAAACGTTTGAGAACCACGATGGGGGCGGAATCGATGAATAGATTTTTGTGAAATAAATCTGACATGTTATTTATAGGCCAACCCTAGATCCATATTTCATGAGCATCTTACCATCTCGGCGTAGTCACTGCTGCAGCCAGGCACAGGCACAGGAATGGGCACAGTCCCAGAAACGCCAGCAGTCCGAAAAAGAGCCGGTGGTGGAATGAGTTTTGTCGGGACAGCTGACAATAGGGTCCTCCCTTGCCCCTCCCAAATAGCTAACTCTGGTGAAGAGAGGAGGAACTTGGAGCAGTCCTCGGGAGATGCTAGGGTGGCGTACCGCTCTGTGAGCTTGGAGGCCGCGACTGCCGCCGCGCTGATTCCGACTCCACCGACGCCCGGGACGGTGATGCCGGTGACGCTGTTGTGACAGCGGCCGCTGCCGTTGACGCCGGCCTCCAAAGGGTCGGTGTCCTCGTTGAGACCGCGGCCGTCGCTGCTGCTGTGGATGATGAAGCACAGCATGCAAGGCCCCTGCAGGAAGCAGTTCCTCTTCTTCTTCTTCCTGTGATGCTGCTTGCGTGTCTTCTTCTTCAGACGGTAACCATTTTTCGAGAGAATATGGCCCATATAGATGACTCGAGAAAACTCTGGAAGGGAAAAGGATAAAATGTGTTTAATTTACAATTATAATAATGCTGCATTATACCAGAAGTGAGAGCTAATAACTTACCCCCTGCTGTATTTACACCCTCATACATCCACTTTCTACAGCGCGTGTGTGTGTGTGTGTGTGTGTGTGTGTGTGTGTGAGAGAGAGAGAGAGAGAGAGAGAGAGAGAGAGAGAGAGAGAGAGAGAGAGAGAGAGAGAGAGAGAGAGAGAGAGAGAGAGAGACAGACAGACAGACAGACAGACAGACAGACAGACAGACAGACACTTTCGGCCACAGGCAGGGTAAATCCTGGACTGGTCATCACCAGTCAATCACAGGGTCGCATATAGACAACCACTCACAAAGCTATGGACAATTTAGTCTTCAATTAACCTAAAATGTATGTTTTTTGGAATGGGAGCTTGAAACCCTGAACTGCGAGGCAGACGTCCTAACCATTACTGCACGTTGCTGCCTCATGTAACTAAATGTCTGAAATATTCAAAATACATCTCAATATGCAGTTCTACACCACTGCAAACTGGAATAATAATAATAATAATAATAATAATATTAATAATAATAATAATAATATAAGTAAAGGAACAGCCCTCTCAGTGCACTACAAACTATGTATTGTTATCTTTGTAAAGGCAAAACATCTAATCAAGTATTTTGTTACACTATGAAAGGTTTACCTAACAAGTCAATGTCCCAACCTGAAACCTAATGTAGTTGTTTGTCTCACTTTTCAAGCACAAACTAGGCAATGGGATAAGTCCAGCACTGCTTGATTTACACAATGACACCGTTTTCTACACAGTGACTTCCTCTTTAAATCAGGACCGACAGGATGCTATTAAAACACTTTAGCACTCCTTGCTAAAGACAAGACTGGTACTTAATGCAAAAAAACTCATTCTCTTTCTCCCAAGCTACTACAGCTCTCCCTCCAATCCTGACCGTGGAAGGGACATGCCATGAAAAGTACCATCCTACAAATATTTGGGCATACAGCTTGACGAAAAGATGTCCTTTGATGTGCATATTGGGTACCTGCTGAAAAAGCTTAGGCCTCAACTGCATTTTTTCAAAAAAAAAAGTGCTTCCCATTTGAAGACAGGAGGAGAATTGTGCAGTGAACTATGAGTTCCTTTCTGTCAGTATTAGACTATGGCAACATGATTTACATGCTGCATGCATGCTCCATCCTCCCTGCTTAAAAAGCTGGACTCTGCGTATCATGCTCCTTTAAAATGGTTGCAGGCTCTCGTGTCCACCATTACAATCGTCCTCTCTGTATCAAAGAAGAAAACCGCACATTTTGCTGTATATCTTGAAGTCTTTGCCAGGTACGCTGCCTGTATATATCTCCAGACTTCTGTTCTTTAACACTTTAGTTGCACTCTTAATACCAGATGAAATGAAAATAATGGTATTGCTTTTTTGTTTGTTGAGAAGTCAGAGCTTGGCAAAGCTGCATTCTCCTACAATGCCCCCTTTTTATGGAATGAGTTTCAACAGCAACTTTGTCTAGAATCACTCCCTACTGTGTCACAAAAGGTATACTAGACCTTCAGGAAACATGTAACTGTTTTACCTCATGCTGTTGCTGACTCGATTATGCTTCTTCCTACCGCACTAGTAGCCTTCTGTGTTTATGTTTTCGTTTTTGGTTTCATGTTATATTATGTATGCCCGGTTTTTTTGTGCATAAAACTTCCTGTGTGCATCTTGGCCAGGACTCCCAGGAAGACGAGATCTCTATCTCTAATTGGACAATACTTGGATGAATACAGAATAAATAAAATAACACAGCAACACTACAGTTTTACAAAGAAATGGTCGCATGGTGGCTACCGAATGAAAACAACAAGGTGTAAACAAGAGAACAGGTGGTCAGATGAGGCATTTATCACTACGGTGATGATCGAGTATTTGTAAACCTGACCATTGCGTCATCAGTTGACATTTTCTATGCATCTTTGCAAGCTTTAATGAGTGATAAAGATGCGACTAAGAGCTGTCCTGTCAGGCTAGCTCGCTCAATCTACTCAATGCTAAAAACTAGCTGTAGCAACGACAGCAGACATCGCTCACCAGTTCGCACGGTGCTCCCACGCTTGGCCGCCGAGCTCACATAATAGTCGCCTTCTGGCCGGTCGAGATGAACGCTGACACCGCCTCGTCGGGGGAAACAAGGACGCGGAAAAGCCCCGTTAGCCTAGCAGCGCCCAACACTAAACAGCGGCAGCTCAAACTGGGCTCGTCAGAACACTTCCGCACCGTGGGGCAAAGTACGGAAGCTGAAGAGGGGCGATTCGTAAAACGGAAAGCCAGTGTTGCAGAATTATCAATTCGTCTAAAATGTATGTGGAGTATTTTAGTATGTATTGTCTTAAAAGTGTTGGTCAGCAGGCAGCAGCACGGTGGACCGCCTCACAGTTCATAGGTTCGAAGATTGAATCTTGGCTCCGGCCTTTCTATCTGGAGTTTACTTGTTCAATCATTCAACCAGAAAATAAAAACCCATTGAGACACCTGAGGTCTCTTTTTTTTAAAGTGTGATCTGTCCAAGAAGGCAGTGCACAATTCCCATTAACACAATACAGTGTATGCAAAAAAGAACACAGCCTACCTCGCCATAAAGGTAAACGTAAAAGTGTACATAAGAGAACATAGTACTGAAAGTACTATTACAAACCGAAAACTACTGTCGATAGACAACCATCCATCCGCAATGTAGAGCAGTTAATACTGACCAAATGTACAAAATGCAAGCACAACAAAACAACAACAAACTACCACAACACAACGAGGAAGATTTAGAAATTAAATTTAAATTTTCTTTTTTAAATTAAACCCTTTACATAAATGTATTTTTGTGTTAATATGAGTAATGGGGTTGTGTTGATTTGAGTTACACACTTGGGTGAAATGTTGAAAAAAATATGACAAATAGGTGGTGAGCGCCAGTGCAGTTACATTCACGTCATTTCTCTTAAGTCATATAGCTCACTTTTTTTCTTCTCCTCGGGGTGACTGAAAAATGTTTTAGTAATACAGTTTCATGTGTGTTGAGAGACACAAAAACAAAGCAGAATTGTTACAATTTAGTGTGTCTGAGATAAAACAATTTTATTTACCATTAAAAGGAAAACATACACAAAAAAAGCTGATTCCAAATGTATTTTATATTATATTTTATATGTAAGTTAAGTTAATGAGTCATCAAGTCTTTATTTATTTTATTTTTTTTGCATTTTGTGTAGCGTCTTGAGAATTTCTGTCAACTTTGTAACGGACAATAAAGTTTTTCTAAGAAATGTAATTACGCATTCATTTATTTAAAGTTATTAAATTTTATTTTATAAATGTGTATTATTGTGGTATCGTGTGGCTAAATAGAGTAATCTACACACTGTGTTTTAAAAAATATATATTTTTTTTAATATTAAACACCAGCTAGGGTCACGTTTTAGCGGATGGGCGTGGCCTTCCAGCCTTCGCTGAACATCTAAAAATAGCCTTAAGTGGGGAATTAAATGGCAGAAGTAAAGTTGCCCGTAACGCGACAAATCGAGAGCGAAATAACTCGGGACAGTGGATCTCCTCCGGTCGACGTGCACCTCCGAAACGTGGAGGATTGTTTCATTTACGACCGCCACGGAAAGTCCATCCCGTTCAAGAGTTTGTATCAAGACCGGAAGTCGATCATCATTTTTGTGCGGGTAGGGAGAAACTTTTCATTTGCCATCCATCTATTTGGCAGTAGCCTTTAAATAAGGATTTGCAAAGAGCACAAAGTAAACTTTGTTGCGCATTGGTGGAAACAGAGGGCTGAACTTTATACACGTGCAAGAAGATGGCAGTTCGTTTGTAACCAATGCTTTGTGTTTGTTGGTTTTGTCCCCACAGAATTTCTTGTGTTACAGCTGCAAAGAATACGTGGATGATCTGAGCAAAATACACAAAGAAATTCTGGAGGTGAGTATTAATAATAATAATAATAATAATAAAAATAATAATAATAATGTGAATGAGTCTGGGATTTGTTTTCCCTCAATTTAAAAAGTTCCCAAATGCTTTCATCGAAATACACATTTATTACACTTTACACAATGTTTCTGGTCTTGCTGAGCGACTGTTTTCCCACGTGCCCATAAACAGCTGGACCAATATGGCGAGGTAAGTCTTCGTTACCATGACGACCGGGGCAGAACTCGGGTGTTGGAACTAGGTATGCGGCTATTAATTCATTCCGTGACCACACTCAGTAATCAGATTTCACCTTTGAAATGAATGGAAATGCAATTCATCTGTTCCAGCCCCTGTCCCCGAAATAAAAAAATAATAATTCATAAGAAAAAATGCACTCAACAGTCTTGTCCTGCATAAAAACACACTGTAATAACATTTGCTCTCCACATAACCTGCAAACATGTAAAATGCAAGCACAAAACGACTGTTCCTAATGTATTGGCTGTCCTCCTTCTTCTGTGGGGTCTTTTGGCAGTTTGCAAACCGGCTTAATGGTGCATTACTGCCAGCAACTGATGTAATGTATGTGAATTGCGCCGGAGAGAAAGAATCACAGCAACTGCACTGTTCTTGTTTGTTGAAGAGGGTTCACCTTTAATTCAAAAGGCTTCTTCACATCTAGAATTTTAGGTGTGGAGTCTCCCTATTTATTCAAGTTATGTTCAGTGATAGTTTCATCAGTGCGCTATTTTTATGTCAGCTGGCCTTCCTGACACAACCCACCCATTTTTTACATTTTTTATTTTTCCCCGGGCTTGGGATTGGCAATGGCTGAGGTTTTGCGCATTGACTGGGAATTGGCCCGGCGCCATCTGCTTAAAAAGTAGCTGATGTTTTGAAGCCGCTTATCAGAGCCAACGCTGTTAGCTCATGCTAATAAATGCGTTCGACAAAACTCAGTGCAGCTCTGCTTACCGTTTGGTTTTGCCATAGTGTTTCAGGTGGTGTAGTCCCTAGCTCCCAAGTAACGGGCGGAGAAACTTTGTGTGGTGGCGATTATTATGTAAATAGCCTCAATTGTACAATAAGGATTTATAGTTCTTTGTTACTTATATAGGTTTTGGTGGGTTTTTTTTCCCAAACAAATAAAATGGACCAATAGAAAGAAGGTATACTTTTACAGGTAACTAAAAAAAAAAAGAGGGTGGGGTTTGTTTTTTTGCAGGATGCCGAGGTTAGTCTCGTTGTCATTGGTCAGTCTGCTCATCGTCACATACAGGTTGGTACTTCTCTTCTTGTTATCCTTTTAAAAGTACCGTGTTAAAGTAGCATCAAATCATATTTGAACGTCTCGTCCAGCCTTTCTGCTCACTGACAGGATACGCTCATGAGATCTACGTTGACCCCGAGAGGATCATTTACCGTAAGCTGGGGATGAAACGAGAAGAGAAGTTTACAGTCTCAGGTGAACTCAGTAAAGTAATAGTTGCATGCATTGATGCCGTGAATGAGAATCCTTTCATTTGTGCGTGAAGCCCAACCGAGTCCTCATGTGAAGTCTGGTATCTTCATGGGCCAAATTAAGAGTATATGGAGAGCCATGACGAGTCCTGCATTTGACTTCCAGGGTGATCTTCATCAGCAAGGTGGAGCCATCATTGCAGGACCAGGTCAGCTCTTATCTCTAAATGGTCTTCTGTCACTGTAGATCAGTGAATCCCAATTTTTAATTTATTTTTTACAAAAAGCATCAATTAAAAAAAATACTTCTCTCAAAGTACCACCATCGTTTTAAAATACCATTGTGTAGATTATGCAAACTTTGAACACTAATACTGTGCTTAAAAAGAAAAAAAACTCTTCAATAATGATTCAATTCATATGTACTGTACATACGTTAAATGGGGGAAAAAAATACCTTAATGAATGCTTTAAAATAAACAGTTCTTAGAGATTAAATGCAAATGTACTGAACTGTACTTGGGCAGTGATTCTTTTGCACACCACACTTTGGGAATCACTGCTGTAACTCATTCATGCTCAAAGGTCCGACTCTTCGCAGGCTCTCAAGTCCATTTCTCCCATTTTGACATGAACCATCTGGACCACATGCCTATTAACTGGCTGCTGCAGCTCGCCGGAGTTCAACGCACTCTGAACTTCAGCAATAAAGCAAAGGTCATCCATGTGTAGCCGCCCGGCATGCACAAAGTGGAACATATTTGCCTGTCGTGGAAATCTGTTGTTCATAGCGATAGTTGTATTTACACTATACTTACTGTAATGCCCTCGCACGTGGGAAAGGAGAGCCATAGTCGCGATGCGCTTTCAGCCATTTATTTAACGCCAAAATAGCAAAACCCAAACACAATGAGCACACTCGCTCAGGAGCTTCTCTTGGCCACACCTCACGCCAAGACGCTCACACCCAGACGTCACATGCCACCCCACCAGGCCCCGCCTCTTAAAGGCACATATCTATCTGCTGTGAAATTAAAACAAAAAAATCAAGTAGTGACAGGCCGTTGGGGCCCCAGGAAGAAAAACGTTTCTACTACTTTTCTAGATAATTCAATTGTCCAGTGAAGTTCAAGTGGTAAAAGAAAGCAAGTGAACTCAACTTGAAAATGACTGAGAAAAAATATACTGTATATTTGCAGTACATACACATTTGAATGATGCGCTTGAAGCAAACTCGGCACAGCGCATACGGTTTGATGTTCGTTTGCACGGCAATGCTCTACGTGTGTATTTTGATGGGTTGGTTGTTGATATTGTTCACTCCAGAGATCTTAATTGTGATCATGATTATGAAATAAAGTATAGTTTCTATTTCTCGACTACATTTCATTCGCAAAAAACAACATCCATCCAAGCTGACTTTGGGGGAAGAGGCAAGACTATTTGCCTGTCAATCACAGGGACAAACAACCGTTCACTCACATCAATGGGCCATTTAGAGTCGTCATGCGTGTTTTTAGAATGTAGAAAAGAAGAAAGAATTGAAAGCCCACGCAGCCACGAGGAGACTCCACGCAAACTCAACACAAGCTGAAATTCGAACCCAAATCCAGATTTGATGTTGGGAATAATTTATTGGGGGGGGGGAAATGTTTTTTAAAAAATGCAAATTTAGATTGTGAACGCGGGTTAGTGCTTTCGACCACAAAGATAGCCTTGCTGGCCCACCAGTGATGGATGGATGGCTTGGTTGGGTGTTTTTTGTTTTTTTTTTGTGGGGGGGGCTCTTTCACAATGTGCTCTCAAGTCTGCAGTACATAGGGCACGGCAGATGACGTCACTACCTTTACACGGTCACGGTTAGAGATAAGGCAGGCTTCATTTGAACAGCGGGATACCTGCTCACGCGCCGCGCAGGTTAGCCTACTGCACAACACTGCACCCTACGTCACATGCAAGGGGGTTCTGCAACAGAAACCTGCCCTGCCTAGATTGCACGTCACCGCTACCGACAAGAGGAGAGGGCTTTGGAAGCACGGTTGACATTTTGGTGCACGGCGAGCACGCAGATCTAAGGGGAAAGACGCCCCAGGCTGTGCAGGAGGAGGAATCCTAATCATGCCCGCCGTGCAGCAGCAGCAGCAGCCCTGAAGGCGACATGAAGCGCAAGAGCGACAGGAGGCGATTGGAGACGAGGAGGAAGAAGCGCTGCGCAGCCCAGCGCGGCTCAGAGGCGGAGCCAAACTCGGATATTTACATTGAGATTTTAGGTAAGGGTGCTCGCAAAATGAACCCGGTCAACTTTACGCCGAGTTGACACGTCGCAGCGTGGACACAAAATGGCCCTTTTGAATGGACGTGCTGTGATTTTTTTTTCTCTCTCTCTCCCTTTCTTTACCACTTAATGTGGCGACACCGTCCTTTCCAATACTGTTAAAGCACTGTGGGATTTGTTTAGTTGGGATTTAGCGACAGTGTTAAAGTAATACCCGCAATCCTTATTATCGTCATCATCAGCAAATGATAGTTTTTCCACATTTATTTTAACACGGTGATGTTATACTCATCGAAAGAGTGACGTTTAACAACGCTTAAAATGTTCTTACGCTGACGTCCTTCATCCGTTTTGACCATATAGATACCAAATATACCTAGACTTCACATTGTCGCGCAATCCTCCTTTAACGTGGCCGCCATATTGAATGTGGAAAACTGGTAGTGATAAAGCCGCTTCCTTCATTTGCTGCTTGGAGATGTAGCAACTGTTTTACACTTGTAGCCAGAACTCATAGGAATAAGACTGAATAATGACCTTTCATGCAGATGACGCGGGTTCAATTCCCAGCCAGTGCCAGTGCATATGGTACGAAAACTGAGCCAATGAAATCATGTGAATGACTCAGTGGGGCGAAGATTTATCACAATCTGTTAAATCTGAATGTTAGTGCTCTCTATGGAGAAACCCAACATCACGCCTATATTTAAGGGGCTGGTTATTGAAGACAGACAAAAGTAATGTGTTCATATTAACAGTTGATTACACTGGTCAACAACAAATTTATTGTCCACAATTTTGTAACTGAATTGGGACAATTTTGATAAGGTGAATCCAAATACCACATTGGTTTTGCCCAAACAGGTCAACTTTTTGAACTTCTGGCCACATGTTTTTGTCTACATGTGTAGGTATTTGCACTTTAGAGGTTCAAATAAATGGACGTTCAGGGCCTGAGTTTTAAACAATGATGACGTAACATTCAATTTATAGGTACTTACTTTTAATCATAGTCTACTATTCAATTTACAGTCAACAAAGTTAGTAACGTTAGTAACATGATTATTAAACTCTTAACAACTTGCCATAAAAACCTGACCTGGCCAAAATCCATTGAAAGAACAGAAAACTTACAACAACAAAATTGTAACCCAGTGATATTTATTTTTGCAGAAGCAGCGTAACATGCATTGAGAGCGTAAACACTCATAACACCATTAGAAAAATATGCTATATATAAGGAATAACCATCTACAATTTTTTGATTAATAGTGATATACGTTGTTTTTGGTGCCTGTTTCCCAAATATATTAATGTGTGGCTGAATGAGAGGCATTCATTTTGTGCCTTACGAAGTTCAGGTCCATTGACTTGCATTAGTCTACGGGGCAGGCAGGACACATCCAATATGGCCGACGCGCTGACGGATCGTAGAAACGAGCCAACCCAATGGTTTTGACTTCTACGGTGGAAGAGAACGGAAGAGAGGGTTTCTCTGAGTGTAAATCTCGGCTGTGATTGGGCGCCAGCACAACCCAGCAACGGCCTTGGCAACGTTCCCGCAGCCTATCGCGTGTCAGATCAGGAGCACTTTAAACTAAAATGGGAGGGATTTAGCGGCAGTTTCGTCCAATGGCGTCAGTCGTTGAATCCCTTTCAGCCAATAGTGTTTTGCGATGTCTAAGAGGCGGAGTCAGGGGGGAGCTCACTTTTAGCGTAGTGCGCACTTTATTCACATGAAAAAAAACCTCACTCATACCGTGGGAGGAGACTTTTCCGAACGGCAGAGTTGGACTTTTAACACTTTTAACAACAAGGCGGGAACTTTATTGTACGATTTTTCTATATGTTTTGATTTTACAAGTGAGTTTCACGTGAGTATGCGCACGTTCTGGTGAGGAGAAATCAGGGTCCTCATGTTCAAAACAACTCAGGTCAACATGACCGCGGATGATGTGTCGTCACGATGCGTTGAGCTCCTCAAGGGTAAGATGGCACCGGGAGAAAGAAAAAAAAAATGTCAATAACAATGATAAATAATAATCATAAAGTCACTGCCAATTCCTCCTGTACACTTTGTAGATCAATTGTATTTCGCCATCATTCAACAAAAGATTAAAAGCACGACAGATCGACACTGCTTCTGCATAGATGAAGAGTTGGCATACGAGAAGTAAGTCAAAACATTCATCCTTTTGAACTTTCACCCCTGTGCTTTACCTACTGAATTAAAGGTTATTTTAAGTGGGCAGACCCCACCTTGAGTCTGTTTTTTGTTGTTGTTGTTTTTACAACCAAAGTGCAATTTGGCCAACATTGATTTGGAATTCTAGCTGCAAATAATCGATCTGTTGTTTTTTTATGCACAACAGTCGTCCCTCGCACATTCGCAATTAACGAGTCACAAATTCTCATTTTTATTCCGTGGAAGCTTTTTTTTCAGCTATTTGCTTTTTGGTTGTTTTTTGTGCTCTATCTGAGCTCTAAGATACTACTAGATGCCGCCACATCTCTGTCTGTATAGGAACTGGTGTCAAGGAAGTATCTTGAAGAGATGCATCTCGACTTTGTATATCAAGTTCAGCCTGGGTTGTTAGTGGAAGTTACGGAGAGTCTTCACTGCATTTGCATTAACACACAAAATTAAATAATCTAATGAGGCCAATTATCTTTTTTTTAAATTATTGTAATTTAAAATGAGTTTGAACTTATTTTAAACTGTTATGAGTCCTTAGGTTGTGATATAGTTACAGTTTAAACTATTAATATACGCAGTTCTAAAAAAAAAAATATATATATATATACATATATATTTTTTTATTTATTTATTTATTTTTATTTATTAATTTTTTTCCTATTCCCGGCTCGATTCACTTGGGATTACTTTCCTTGTCAAAAGCACTTTTCAATTGCACCTGTGATTATTTACAGCAGGGAACACACATATCTATTATTAAAATGTGAGCGACACCACACATGACACGGTGGGCAAAAAAAAATGTGTCCTTACTGATATTATTGTTTGCTGTATGGTTGCATTAACAGTCATTCTATTGGTTTTAATCTTGTTCCCTTGCAGCTTCTATGCAGACTTTGGCCCCCTCAACCTCGCCATGTTTTATCGCTTCTCTTGCAAGCTGACAAAGAAGCTCAAGGTAATTAGGACACTTGAGAAAGCAAAGGACTAGAAGTGGTCTCTTAAGTACGTACAGTGGAACCTCAAAGATTTTTCCCAAAAGAAATAATGGGAAGAGAAATAATCATAATGTTTGACTTGAGTTTCAAGTCAAACTTCATATAACACCTTTAAATTTGATTAAAACTAGAAAATGGTCGAAAAAGTGTAAAAAAACCATAATGACTTAGTATTAAGTCTTATGCTAATTTTTAACACAACCTAAATTTCTTGCTACACAAGTGTAAAAATGAATTAACCACTGTCAGATGTAAAAACTACAAAACACTAACATTGCGTTTTAAATGAGGGAAGACACGATTGCAGTCTTAATTCTTTGAATGCGGGCCTGCTTACTACCTGTGCAAAACAAGCCAAAGAAAACGCTAAACACACACATCCAGGATAAATCCAAGGCCAAGCTGAGGGCTCACTTGAGGTCGCACATGGCATTCTAGACTCCAATCTGAAGGTTTGTGCAACTTTTGAGGAATGTTCCTGAATCCCCCCCCCCCCCATATTGTACAATTTAAGGGCTGCATAGTGTATTAGTGGTTAGCACGTCTGCCTCAGATATCTGAGTATTGGGTTCAAATCCCAGTTACGGCCTTCCTGTGTGGAGTTTGCATGTACTCCCCTGTGCTTCTGTGTCTGTGTTTTTTTTTCTTTCCCACATTCCAATAACATGCATGTTGGGGGTCACTTAAAACTCTTTTGTTAGTTGTCCATAGGTGTGAATGGGAGTGTAAATGGCTGCTTGTTAATATGTGCGCTGTGATTGACTGACGACCAGTCCAAGGGGTACCTCGCCTAAATTCAGCTGGGATCAACTCCAGCTCACCCGCAACCTAATGACGACAAGCGGGATAGAAAATGGATGGACGTACAATTTCAGGGGCGTTAGACTTTTGAGGTTCCACTGTATTGTATGTAGTGTATGTGTCTGTGAGTTAGTAGAGACTGTTTTATTGCTTTATAAATACAATCTGTAATGTTGCAATTGTATTAGCTGCATTTAAGCAGTGTTCATTTCCGTTCCTTATGTTACCGCCTTGTTCCACTGTGTAAATTACGTAATTGCTCTTTCTCATGTATTGTGAGTATGTATCTTTTGCTTTGCACTCATGAATATTCCATGACATGAAACCCAACCACATCTCAACATCCTTTCATTAAGTTCCATTTGGGCCACATCTGTTCAAACAAAGCCGTAACGCTAAAAGAAACAAGGCCGATCAGAAGGGCTCATATGTCATGTGAATTGTACAATTAAAATGTCCCTGTCAAGAAAACAGATGGTCTGGTAAATAGCGTAATAATATTATGATGTCTCTGCACAGTCCATTACTCTTTCAAGGAAGAAGATTGTATTTTACACCTGTGGTGACCAGAAAAAACAAGCCAACGCTGCCTACCTGATTGGCTCATATGCAGTGAGTAGAAACTGCATAGATCCAATGTATAATAACTATTCTGCTATTTAATTATTAAATACATATGTCTGTGTTTAGGTAATGTACCTTAACATGATGCCAGAAGAGGCCTACAGTCTGTTGGTGTCAAGGAACAACACATACATTCCATTCAGGTACGAGTGGTGGAGTAAATTTTTGTTGTTGTTGTTGTTGTTGTAGGGGTGCCCACGTACGGAACGATCGTTGTAATCCAGAATCCTGTAATATTTGGTGAATTAATTTCGCATTTTTTTTCAATTGGTCAACAAAAACGCATTCATTTTAACGTATTTTTATTCATTTGTCACTTTATATTATAAATAAATAAAATAAAAGGAATTTTAAATGTGCATGTCAATTTGTATGTAATATATTAAATAATAGGTTAATTATAATTACATGAATTATAAAAACTTCTTCCCGTGCCTGTGTGGGTTTTCTCCGGGCACTCCGGTTTCCTCCCACATCCCAAAAACATGCATTAATTGGAGACTCTAAATTGCCCGTAGGCATGACTGTGAGTGTGAATGGTTGTTTGTTTGTAGGTGCCCTGCGATTGGCTGGCAACCAGTTCAAGGTGTACCCCGCCTCCTGCCCGATGACAGCTGGGATAGGCTCCAGCACGCCCGCGACCCTAGTGAGGAGAAGCGGCTCAGAAAATGGATGGCTGGATGAAAAACATAAAAAAAATGAGTGATGATTATTTTATTATAAAATAAACAACAGTATTTTACATGCACTTTTGTATGACCTGTTGGGTTTACAAATCAAACGTCGCTCTTGAGTATTGAAAGTTTGTCCATCACTGTGTGAGTTCAGGTGTTCCTAATGTTCTGTCCAATTAAAGTACAATGCAACATTGGCATTAACGTGAAAGAAATCAGATCCCGTTTGTTTTTTTTTTGTTTTTTTTAAAGAGTTAAAAAGAAGTGGAAGTGAAAGTCCTACTTGAATTGTGTTTCTTAGAGATGCCTCGTTTGGAACCTGCATGTACAATCTGAACATCCTGGACTGCTTGCGCGCTGTCCACAAGGTACGTCCGTATGCTGCCTGTACAGTAATTGCTGAGTCACACTCCCTCTTATGAAATTATCCTCTCTGCCAGGCCCTGCATTACGGCTGGCTCGACTTCTCTGACTTTGACGTGGAGGAATACGAGCACTACGAGAGGGCAGAAAATGGAGATTTGAACTGGATCATTCCGGGAAAGTTCCTCGCGTTTAGCGGGCCTCATCCCAAAAGCAAAATAGAGAACGGCAAGTTTAGTTCAGCGCGTGACTTGTGACACTTCTTAAACAGTGTTAAATATAGCACCTTGCACTCATGTCTCTTGTTTCTGATCTCAGGCTACCCTCTGCATGCACCTGAGGCCTACATCCCTTACTTTAGGAAACACAACATCACCAGTGTCATCCGACTCAACAAAAAGATGTATGACGCCAGGCGCTTCACAGACTCGGGCTTTGAACATCATGACCTCTTTTTTGTGGACGGGAGCACGCCCAATGACGCCATTGTCAGAAAGTTCCTCAATATCTGTGAGAACGCAGACGGAGCCATTGCTGTCCACTGCAAAGGTATAACATGTAGCAGAGCCTGAATGAACAAAATCCTGTGATTACACAATGTATGTGTTTATTTCAGCTGGTCTGGGGCGAACCGGCACTCTAATTGGCTGCTACATGATGAAGCATTACTGCATGACCGCGGCGGAAGTGATTGCTTGGATTCGGATCTGTCGCCCGGGGTCCGTCATTGGGCCGCAGCAGAACTTTGTTGAAGAGTAGGTGCATACATCCAAGTCATAACCAGTATTGGCAAAATTACTGAAGTAGAAGTACAGATACTTAAAAAAAAAAAAAAAAAAAAATTGGTTGAAGTTTAACTTAAATTGTACCTGTATACAATACCTGTTTCGATAACTTGGCAGTTAGCACGACAAAATAAAATTCACTGCACACTCAGGTTTCCTTCTTTTATAAGAACAGGCTTTAATGTTTACGGAAGCATATTGCATTCACCTGGATAAAAAAAAAAAAAAAAAAACTCATGTTTTTCTGAGTAATTTTTTGAGGGCTTTGTTTTTCTGAGTAATTGTTTTCTGTTTTTCTGACTAATTTTTTTCCACCTGTTTTTCTGACTAATTTTTACTGTTTTTCGGACTAATTGTTTTCCACCTGTTTTTCTGACTAATTTTTTTTCTGAGTTATCGGGACACATCGAACTCACGCGAGAACCTACAAACTGCAAGTGATTCTTTGCAGACTCACTAATGGCGGATTACTGCTCGCACACCTTCAACCTGCCCATACACGTTTAATTTACCGGTTCAATTAAGGTGCCTGCGTAATGTCGACAAACTAATAACAATACCATCTATGTGACTCAAAGACAGGAGTATCCCCCAGTGTCTTAAACCCATATCAGAATTAAACTTGATCAAACTAAATAAGCCGGTCATGTTGCTTAATACGGAGCCCGCAAAGAGTCACTTGCAGTTCGCAGGTTCTTGCGTGAGTTCGACGTCTCCCGATAACTCCGAAAAAAATTAGTCCGAAAAACAGGTGGGAAATAATTAGTCCAAAAAACAGAAAAAATAGTCAGAAAAACAGGTGGAAAAAAATTTATTCAGAAAAACAGAGAGAAATAGTCAGAAAAATAGAAAAAAATAGTCAGAAAAACAAAGTCCTAAAAAATGACTCAGAAAAACAGATTTTTTTTTTTTATTTTTTTTTATCCAAGTGAATGCAATACGCTTCCGTAAATGTTCACCAAGACTTCAACATTAGCTAATGATAACTGCAAAAAAAATACAATAAAATCCACCATACCTGTATGTTTTCTCAGATTAGATGAAGAATTTTTGAACGCCAGAAATGTATGGCTTTTAGGCCTGCGAAAGACAACAAATCATTTTTGTAGCCGACAACATCAAACAATTCTTTTAAATGAGGCCATGGATGCGGAATATCTTGCGTCTCCGAATTTGTCGCATCATGTTGTTGATGCTCATTGCTTCACATTCCTGCATGTCACAATTTGTCTGTCTGAATGTTCTGAACTCCTGTTTCAGTGCCAGTGTTTTATGAGCTGCACGGAGCAGTTGTGTCATTTTATAGCTGACATCATAGCTGACATAGTCTTCTTTAGAAAGCAAACGAGTCATGACTTAACCAACAGCACCTCTGCTAATTGCAGCCAAGTCGTCCACTCTATCGCACGTCAAGACACAATTAATCAAACAATTTAGCACAATCAACAGAATTGTTTAACAATCAAGTATCATGCACATTCCTTAATCTGAATTGATGTGTTGTGATGTTTTCTGTTAGGAAGCAGAACAGTCTGTGGGCTGAGGGAGATGTCTTCCGGGAGAAGATGCTCAGCGAAAGGAAGAATGGTAAACTGGCCGTGACCAGAATCCTCTCTGGAGTCGACGACATAACCATTAATGGCAGCAACAAGAACAGAGCATCTAAGAAGGGAGAGATGGAACTGGTACGTTTTTGTAAATCATTTCTCATGACTATGCCGCTTCGTCAAATGTTCTTTTATTGTACGATTTTGCTGGCAAATCCGCAGTATAATGATGACGAGGACCGGAATGGCCTGACACAGGGTGACAAACTGCGAGCCCTGAAGAGCAAGAGGCAGGCCAGATCCTCAAGCTCATTATCGTAAGTACTAAGCCAGACCGCCACTCTCATTGAGCGCCACTTTAATCAATTCAAACATAATTATTTTCCAATAAAAATGGGATTTCACCCCACAGCCCCCCACCAAACCTCTGAAGAGAGTGATTTTGTTGTGGCATTGGACCAGCTCAAGTGGAGCAATATATTAGGTTTGGGGCATGCTGTCCTATAATACTGCAGCTACTTGATGAGGTGGTGTCAGGAAAGAGTAGACTCAAACATGAATTTGTGTTGTTCAGTCAGGCAGGCACAGCTGTGGGGAAAGTAGGAGGCATAATACAAATATGGAGGGATTTGTTTAATCTCTTTGGATGTTAGCACATGCATTCAATAGAATGCTGGATAGTGTAAACAACTCATTTAGAAAACAAACACGTTGGTGTGGCAAGTAGTTGAGCTAGTCAGTGTCTTTACAGTATTACACTTGATTTGAGATTACAGTACAGCCCTGTGATTGGCTGGCAAGTAGCCCAGGGTGTACCTCTCCTCTCACTCAAAGTCAGCTGAGATAGGCTCCAGCTCACCCGCCACACTAATGAGGACAAGTGCCATAGAAAATGTGATTGAGATTACATGCTTTGTAATCAGGCATGTTAAAACGCAATTCCATTTGTTCAGATACTCTGCTGAGAGATGCTGTCGCCGACCCAAAACCCCAAAGACACAAAATAATTGATGATTGTGAAACATCAAAGCAGTCTCCAGATACCCTGAATACTAGTGGGTGTGAGCAGCTGTAGTGTAATGTCATAGCAATTTTATTGGATACTTTGTAGATGCTTTTAGTGGATACTATGACACCACACACTCTCTGTTAATTGCATATTGCCATTCTTATGTGTGTAAAAAGAAAGTTAACAGTAAAATGGCAGACCTTTCCACATTAAGACACAATTTTGCTTACATCTCGACCTGGTGTACAGTACATTCTCTTATTGTCGATTCAGACGAATGTGGGGGAGTGTAGGCATATATATATAAAAAAAAAAAAAAGAATATCACTGAACTGAAGTTTACAGTTATTATTTTTCAATTTTACAAGCACATTTTCCCTGAAAATTTCAGTCCAACTTCAGATTGTATAACTGCCAGTGTATAAGAGGTTCCGTTGTTGAGTGAAAGCATATTAATACGGAAAGAAATGACGCTGTCTGATTGTGTTATTCCCGGCATACACGCGATTACATTATTTTCAGCACACAACAGATTAGTCACAACCATTTTAAGTCTGGTACCAGTCAATCCCCGAAAACATTATGCCCTGTGATTGACTCCAGCTTCCACTTGAGATTTATGGGAAAGCAATGAGTGGGCGATAAATTGAACTCTTCCCTGTATATAAACTAATGGCTGTGTCGTATTTTGGCAATAATTATCTGTAAATCTAGTGTGGTTGACTGGCGACTGCCAATCTTCCCATGTGGATCTGTTGTCCCCGTGCCAGGCAGGTGGTAATGCACTGTTGCGGCCTCACAGGCGCGCTCTGGCCAGTGTCTTGCCTGTCGTTTAAAAGATAGCTGAGTGAAAATGGATGTGAGGTTTGAAGGAGGTAAGCGCATGTCACTTCCCATTTTTTGAAAACTAGGTCCTCTTCCTATTGAAATGGATGGCTGATTTATTTTTTTTCCCTTTAGCTTTGCTGCGGCATGGATGTACAATAAGTAAATTAGATGCGCTACATTCACTTCTGCTTCTCATGGATTTGCTCGTCTGCTGTATTTGCTAACAGCTATCCATTGGTCAGCTCAGTGCAGCACAACGGACTTAAATATTTGGTGCTCGGATTCCATTAATTAAGGCTTCTGGTTAAGACGCTATTAGTAAAGGAAGTTTTTTTGTTCAGTGAAGGCTTGTTCAATCAGCTCAACTTTGAAATGGGATTTCCCTTTATCGTCTCGACCATAGTAGATTCTAAATCTCCATATCTCCAAAGGAGTATTAAGACCACATTGAAACTATGAGAATAAAGTTAAATTGAAGAAATCCTTGAAAAGTCCATCTATTTACGTTATCCATTTGGTACATCGCTGTATGTCGCTAGCATCGATGGATGAAGATGGCTGCTTCAAACCTAAATGGCTGACTTCCTGTTCAATTTCGTGCATGGGTCTATGAGACTTTGTTGTGCGTCTTATGATAGACATGTCCACCTAATTTTGTGTGTCGGTTGGTGGATAATTTATTTTCTGACTTTTCAACAGGCGCTGCTGGGTGAGCCCTAAAAATAAAATCCATGCACATTCACCGAGATGTGCCCACTTGCAACAATTGGTTAGTTTTCAGGCACGTTGAGGCCCCCAAAACATTGCTCATTCCTCAGTTTGTCGATTCCTAGAGTGCCTTTGCAGTTTGCATTGCCTCTTGCTCAGACCGGAACTCTGAGGCAGTGCGATTTTGAAAAGAAAGAAGTTATTACAAAAAGAAAGCGGAAAAAACTGTTATATGCAAGTCATGATTTTGTACGTCGTAATATCAGGTTTTTCTCGTAACTTATGTTTTGGGGTTTTTGTTTTCAGTGTGGCCCTAATACTCCTTTGTACACGAGTGTTAGTCAGTGTTGTGCTGAGATCAAATTTCCTTCTCTCGAGGGAACATTGAGACAGGGTGGAGATTTTGCGCTCTCGGCCGAGTGGTTTATCAGTGTTGCTGTGCAACCATCTAACACTCACCATCTGGCTTTACTATTTAACACTGAAGAGCATGTAAAATTTTACTGCAAACAATGTGAAAGCACCTTTTCTGCCTTTTTACCCTCTCCATGCATGGCAACGGGCACGACATCCTTGGACATGCACGCTCATACATGTCTTCAATCTGTCTTTGTGTCCAATGTTTACTAAATGTTGGGCGGGGTTCACATGGCTTTACTGCCCTGTTTTTTTTTTTTTTTTTTTAAACCGGGACTGGATCAGTACCAGCGTAACGTCAGAGTTGTGTTACTCTTCATATTTGCATTCACCAGACACATTCATGATAAAAAAAGGCTTAATTTATGATACAGCAGATAAGTAGATTGTCAAGGTGTACCTAATGTTGTGGCCAGTGAGTGTAAATAGTATGGTTACTTACTGGTATATTTTGCAAATATTTTGTCATAGTTGTATGACAAATAAATTTTTCCGACTACGTGTGAGATTGTTTAAATGTTGTCGATGTTTTGGTCATTACAATTAGTTTTACTGTTTCAGAAAATCAGAAATATTGGGTTGATTTTGCTGGCCAATACACAACACAAAGAATATCAGCCAATTTGGCTGGAAATTGGTGAAACAAACCTTTGAGAGGGGGGGGGGGAAGGCATTTTAAGCCAAAATTTGTATTTTAAAAAAAAAACAAAAAAATCATCGTTTTATTGATCTAGTCCCATTGTAAAAGCAGAGCATAACAGACCTTGTGTCCTACCAGTTGTCTCTCCTTTTTTTTTTTTTTTTTTTTTTTTTTATTCCCTCCTTTGTTTTTTTCTGTTTGCTCTTGTTTGATTTGTCTTTTTAGATGGCTGGTAGCCATGCTGCTCTCCTCCCTGTGTAGCCTTGCCCTGTGGTGGATTGTGTATGGCTTCCCTTCTTCTATCCTGCATTTCTGTGTAGACGGGTTAGGATTTCTATGAGTTCCACCGGCCTGTGAACCCCCTCAAAAAATGTTTGCTGCCCCCCATTCTGGATCTATCACTGAGAATGCTGTAAGTGAGCCCCCTATTCAACTACCAACCAAAATAGCCCAGTTTCTATTTTTTCGGTACAAATAACTTGAATACCTCAGACCTAAAGTTGGGTACACACACAGATTTTTAACATCTTAACCGATTTTATAAAATGTGAGTGACCCTACATATAAGGGAAGAAAAAAAATGCTGTGTGTGCTCGATCATGTCTGGTGATAAACAAACCCAAACAGTTTGTTATAGTACAAAAACTGAGCCATTAGAGGTATGCCAACTACATTTGGAAACTCTTGCCATTATTATTATTATTGTGAATGATTTGTGAGTCACATTATAAAAACTTAAAACACAACTAGTTGCTCTTCTGTGTCCTGCAACAGTGTGAGCTTCAGGTCGCTTTCTAATTGGCTATCGTTCCGTTTCACATCACAATCAGAGTCTATGTCTTAGCCCAAGTCTGTATTGACACACGTGCCGATTTGCAATTGTAAATATTGAACAGGTTTAACATTTATGATGGTTGACTGTTTTCTAAGCAGATCAGAGAGGAAGTATCACTCTTAACACACCGCAGAATAATCACTCAGAGACGTCGTAAGAGGGGGCAAGTGCTCAAATTTGGTCCACTTGACTGTATGTGTGTACCCCGCTTTAGTTTTATATCAAGAACACCCTGTTTGTTTTCATTCCAGAGCAAGAATTTCGAGCAACATCCTTTGTTTCGAAACATCACGCATGTCTTTCTTTTGATTCAAGTTTCCAAATACAATCATTTTAGCCTGGTATTGGAGGGCTGATGGCTATTACATTATTGAGTGTAAAGAAAAGTGATATCTAGCGCCACCCTGTGCATCTACCCTACCACTATTTGGCTTTGCTAATCTCACCCGACTGTAATGAGTGAAAAATAAATCTGGAAACCATCAATCTGCATAGCTTCACCCACCTCTACACTCATGTCAAACTTGTGTTTTCTCAGGCAAGAAGAAAATAAGATTCACACCAGGTCAGCATCCCAGTCTCTAAAGTAAGCTTTGCTGTATATCCCTATCATGTACCCTCCGACTGACTGGCATAAAATATGGTAGTAGCCATGTCATCTCTCTGTCCTCTGTAGCAGGTCCGTCCTTCAGGCCAGCGTACAGAGCTGTAAGACTGGCGTCAACTCATTGGCTCTGTCTGACCACTCAGACAGCAGGAAGAGGACCAGAACCTCACTGCCCGCCAGTGGAGTAGCATGCAGGTAGGAGGCCAGTGTGACACCTGGCTCTCTCTTAGCACGGTAGTACTATAAAGCCACATATCTACCAATTGGTACAGTTTGAATGGTATGCAATTGTTCCCTAATGTGTCAAGGGTGTTCCCTGCCTCTCGCCTTCAGGAAACTGGGATATGTCCGTGTAATTCTGAAACATTGTAAAGGGGAAAGAAAATTGATGGGTGTAATTTTTCACATTTCCATTGTCAAAAACTTGTCAAATTTGCCAAAGGAATGCTGCTTTCGTCATAGCACAGTTTGACTCGACTCGGCTTGATTAAGTTCAGTGCGGTTGGTTTTGCCATATCAAAATAGTAAAATGTGAAAATCATTAGCAATGAACACATCGGTTAGAACGAGACAGGCTAACAAAATGGAGAAGAAAGTCTCCCCTTTATTTAGTTCCGAGAGCCGCAAGAAAGTGCAACGCGACCGATTATGTTTATACAATTCAAAGGCAATGTTGTTGGAATTGTGATGCAGGATGTCTGGTTTGACCCTTTAGCTATGATACCACTGTGGCTGGTATCGGAACAAAAGTGCCAAAAACTGTCACGGAACACATTTAATCTTGTACAGAGGGTCCCGTTTGCGACTTAGTTCATTACTACAGCAGCGACGTATCCCAAGTTTTTCCGCAAGTCGAACACATTGTAGTCTACTCTCTAATGCAGTAGTAAAGTCAATTACTGTAAATATTTGTATGTAAAACACTTCAGGTCATAAACATGAAACAACAAACCGTAAATAGGGCAGAAAATAAGCGTTTCTTCTTGTGCCATGTTTTCGTACAACACGACGCAAACTAGTTGTTTGCACGCCGTACATAACTTTGAAACCGCATGTCAGAGCTGTCGTAAACTGAAAACTACTTGTACCCTTCATCAGACAATGGTAAAGCAACAAATTGCACTTCAGACCATCAGGAACGTGTTGTGTCAATTGCTATTATGTTGTGAACAAGGCAATCCAGAGGCTATAGCCACTCATGCATCCTAACCTAACAGCATCCCCTCTCTCTGCCAGCTCCATATGTTGCACCCCACTGGTCGGCCCCCTAGGCAACTTGCACGTAATGGCCAGCGACAGGGAGCCCGTGTGTTGTGAGCCATGTGGCGGCCATAGCAACGCGGCCAACACGTGCACCCCCGTCAACTTAAACATGGCGCATTTGCAGGCAAGCTCCCCTCCGGCCCGTATGGAGCACAACATAGTGCATTTCCTTTGGACAAGCGCGCTCTACACTAGTTCCAGTTGGGTTTTGGCAGCAGTTGGATGATTGGATTCACGTCAAACTTTAGACAGCATCGACTCTGTAAACTGGGCTGCTGCCATGTCCAACCCAACTTAACAGAGCAGAATTGATCTTTCCTGCTAAATCTTCAAGTCTGCCTGCACTCTCTTTCAACAGCACTGCTTGCATGTCCTCCAAAGTTTGGAGTATGACTGGCTATAGCGCCCTTGGTTCCTTCTCTTGCTTGTTATTGTCACTACTCTACATCATCCTCTGTCCCACCTCTTCTGCAGCATTTATCTAGTTTTTTCTGCCTCTTTCACACACAACAGACCCGCTGCCTCCAGACGACGTAAAGCTCACCGTGCTTTTCAATCTGAGCGCTTGTCTAAGCTGTGGTATCTATCGCCTACTCACTATCTTTTGTTCGCATAATGCTTTCAGTCTTTGTGACATGATTCAGACATTCTATTCAAGTGTTTTCCTCCATCAATGTTTCCTTTGTGTTGTTCTTTGCAGTCACTCCATACCTAAAGCAAGAGCCCCTTTACTCCGGTGAGCCTGTGGATGTGCAAACCCTGAAGAAGTTTGACTTGATTTCTTTAACAACAACTAACTAGCTACACCATGATTTGTTTAAATGCATGGTATTCTCCTAAAGTTTATTCAACATGTCCTAATTGTTTTCTAATTGTTACTCTTTCGTGAAACAGACTGAACGTCCAAAATAATTTTAATCCTCATTTGTGTGATTTTTTTTTTTCTCCTCTTTTCTTAGTTTAGTAGTCTGACTATCCATGCTCAATATCCTGGACACTCTCCTATTTCAATAGCCATTGAGATGTTCAGCTGTTGTATTTCGTAACTGTAAATATTTGGAAAATGTAAATATTTTGTACCATTTTAATCAAAATTGTCCAAATGGGACTTATCCACTATATGGACTGATTTGAAGCATATATGCTATAATCACTTTTTAATTAAAAGAATAACCCTGCTTTCCCTTTTCATTTGTACACGCACAAACGTTGACATTTGTTTTGCTGATACTTTTTGGTGTGAAAAAAATGCAACCTAAAGGCACGTCAAACAGATCCACGTTTCTTATATATCCTATATAAAAAAATAAAAAACACTAGTTATATTTGCAAATGTCTTTATAAGCTTAGTGCCATTGGTGAATGGAAACAAAAACCCAGCAGAATAAAACACCAAACCTTGAACAGCAGAAACATGAAAACTGGTTTTCTAGCCAGTGTTTTAAAGTGCAAACCAGCTACATGAAGCGTGAACTCTGTTATCTGCCTCCTGACAGTGCTGGGAAGTCTTCTGGGTTGTCTGGGTCAGGAGCTTCACCCACCTGTGAGCAAGCAGTTGGGCTATTAGCTACCAGCTGACCGAGTGTTTGTTTACAAAAAGCAAGGAAGCATGGCATTAAGGCCCACCTTCTCCAGTGTGTATCTGGCTCGGTCCGGCTGGCTTGGCAAACCACCGCGGGCCCCCCTGCCTCGACCCCCCCGAGACGGGCGTCCCAGACTACCAAAGTTGATGTCCAGAAGGGAGGTGATGTCATTCACAGACCGGCGGAGAAAATTACCATCATCCTCGATTTCCTCCACACGCTCCTTGAGATGCTGAAGATCAGATTATAAACGACTAATTAAATGCCAGCCCACAAGGGTTTGACTCCTGGCTTTTTGCCTGCTGGGTATTGAAGTCAAGATAAATTGACACTGGCTGTATTGAACAAAGGTTTTAGGTATCTTTTGAGCAGCAGATTAAAAGCGTTTTTTGTCACCCAGGTAAGGTGCCCATGCTTTTATCTTGACGTGATGTTTTATTGTAATTATAAAAGATGTGTAGATGTGGTTGGTAAGGCTCCAGCAACTATTTGAACATGAAGCGATTCAGTCTTTTGGGTACATTTTGCAGAGTGTAGACGTATATACTGTACTGGTGGAGTTGCGGGCTGATGTAAACAAGGATTGTTTGGCCATGCAGTGGCTGTCTAAATATTTGCATATTCACCTCCAAAGGTTTAGACTTGTGGATGACTTTGGCCTTTGATGGAATTGCATTCTCTGCTTTGCGGATATTGAACTCCGCCTTCGGACGACTGACCTTCTGCAAGGCCTTCCATTCATCCAAAGTCATCTCCATGGCAACCTGGACCACCATTTCTCTATCCTCCTCTGCCATTGCACTAGCAAGAATAAGACAGTTTATAGCAATGTTCATACTGGTTGGGGGGGGGTGACCGTGATGAGAGGTTAACAATAAAATGTGCTAAAACAAGTCCCAATAGTTACATCTTTGATAGGTTGGGACTATGATATCTGCATGTTGTGCTCACGTGCTCTGGTTCTCTTCAACTGGTGGTTGTGGCACTTCAGAATTCACCTGAGCATCAGGTGTCACCTCCATTAACTCTCTTCAAGAACAAAAACAACCCTCGGACTAACCAATTCGACAATCTGTCAGCGTTGTCGACGTAGACACACGCACCTTGCTGGTTCTTCCACACAGCCCCAGTTCCAGGGGCCTCTGCCACCCCTCTTCTCATCAAGTGAGTTACCGCTACAATGAGTGGCAACAACATAAGGTCAAAACACTCTTAAAGACCTCCCAAACTGTAAATTTAAAAAAAATAATAATAATAAAATAAAAAAAGGGACTTGCGTTCCATTGTGTCGGTCATATTCTCGCTTTCCCCTCAGGACAAAATTATCATAGTTCCTTGTGTATCCACCTCTTCCTCCTCTCCTACCCCTGCCTCCCTCTCGGCTCCTGGGGTCAGCATCCTGATCGTTGAAAGGCCTTTGGAAAAAAATTTGGTCTTGTTACTTTACAATTGCTCAGCAATTTCCAGTGTGTGGTAATCACTGCCTGAGGACAGTTCAGTTGTATTTAACATTTAAATTCAAAACATTTGTATTACATGAAGAATTTTCAAACATTTAGGTACAAATTCAATTTTTTTTGCACCATACATTAATTGAATTTTTTTTGATAGATTTGTATTTGTCCTCTCTTTATTGTTCAAACTGCATAATGTTAACAGTTGATAAAAATACTTTAGGAACATTTTAACATACTACGCTACTGTTAAATGTTGGTGGTGGTAGTATTGGAGAGTCAAGTATTTATTTTTGTTGGTACTCTGTGTAAAAGGTTTGAGCACATAAAGTATGTAATCCTTAACAAATATAACAAAATATTTGGAAACATACTTGGGGACAGAGAACTCCTGTGGGTAAACAGCTTGGTTGGCTCTGCGCTCCCCAAAGTCAGCAATCTTTGAGCCCCTCTTTGTCTCTGCTCTGTAATCTCCTCCGGCACGGGCTGGCTGCATGCGAACTGGGAAGAGAAAATGGTTCATTACTACATACAGTGACTGGCTTCCATTCAATGGTGGCTGGTCAAATAGAGCTGCTGAGTCACCTAGAAAAGGACAAACGTGAACAAAAGAAAAACATATTCCACTATCTATTTTTGGATGAGTAGAATAAACGTGTACAGTTAATGAATAAAATGAATTTGTTTATATCTGGTTGTCATTCTGAAACGCAATTTATGGTTTAGGCCGCTTCGACGTTTTCCCATTGACTCGTTAAATGTGTGACATGCGCAGTGGGGTTGAAAAACATATTGCCGAGGTACAGCGTTAAATTCCAGCCCCCGACCCAATTAACGTTTCCGGGAAATGAAAGCAAAATCACCCCATGTTATTTCCGTTCCCACTCTTGAGTGATCAGCCAGTCTGCGGCACTGCAGATGTCGAAAATGGCGGGATAAAGATTAAAAGGTGCCATATTTTGGCTATTTACACCTCCATAGAGAGACTCTCTAACACGGACTTAGTGTAAGTGTCAATTTCATTATATTAAAAACACCTTAGTCTTGTCATACAAGTGTCAGTCAGGAAAGGGCCCCTCTGACAGCTACTTCTGTTTGACCCAGTTCTGTACCCACTTGATCCATATTTGGCCAAGACCGCCCCCTTTCATCTGATTGGTTGCCTCCGTGTAGAAGACCCACTTGTGAGAGCACGGGTTTGTTACATCGACTGTGCTGGCTCGAGGAGAGAGGTAGGCGGAGATCTTCGTTAGTGACGTAGATAAGCTCAAGAAATTTGAATTACCCGATTTCAGGCCTCCGCAGAAAAACTTCTGAACTCAGGAATGCATGGAAGATAATTCATATTTCACTCTTTACTGAGGTACCACACAGCCAATATTACAAACCCAATTCCAATGAAGTTGGGACGTTGTTTTTGTAGTGTATTCAATTAAATATTGGTTGAAAATGATTTGCAAATCATTGTATTCTGTTTTTGTTTAACACAAGATTTAATGTTCAAACTGATAAACTATCGCTTTTAGCAAAACATTAACTTAGAATGTTATTGCTGCAACACGTTCCAAAAAAGCTGGCACAGGGTCATGTTTACCACTGTGTTACATCACCTTTTCTTTTAACAACATTCAATGAACATTTGGGAACTGAGGACACCAATTGTTGAAGCTTTGTAGGTGGAATTCTTTCCCATTCTTGCTTGATGTACAGCTTCAGCTGTTCAACAGTCCGGGGTCTCAGTTGTCGTATTTTACGCTTCATAATGCGCCACACATTTACAATGGGAGACAGGTCTGGACTGCAGGACTGCTCTTTTACTACGAAGCCACGGTGTTGCAATACGTGCAGAATGTGGTTCGGCATTGTCTTGCTGAAATAAGCAGGGGTGTCCATGAAAAAGACGTTGCTTGGATGGCAGCATATGTTTCTCCAAAACCTTTATGTACCTTTCAGCATTAATGGTGCCTTCACAGATGTAAGTTACCCATGCCATTGGCACTAACACAGCCCCATACCATCACAGATGCTGGCTTTTGAACTTTGCGCCCACAACAGTCCGGATGGTTCTTTTTCTCTTTGGCCCAGAGGACACGACGTCCACAATTTCCAAAAACAATTTTAAATGTGGACTCGTCGGACCACAGAACACTTTTCCACTTTGCATGAGCTCGGGCCCAGAGAAGCTGGCGGTGTTTCTGGGTGTTGCTGATAAATGGCTTTTGCTTTGCATAGTAGAGTTTCAAGTTGCACTTGCCCATGTAGTGCCGAACTGCATGTGATATCCTTTACACATTGTCAGTTTTTGACGCAGGGCCGCCTGAGGGATCGAAGGTCACGGGCATTCAATGTTTGTTTTCGGCCTTGTCGCTTACATGCAGTGATTTCCTCAGATTCTCTGAACCTTTTGATGATATTATGGACCGTAGATGATGAAATCCCTAAATTCCTTGCAATTGCACATTGACCAACAGTGTCATTAAAACTGTGCCACTATTTTCTCACACACACTTTCTCACCCCATCTTTGCTTGTGAGTGACTGAGCAATTCAGGGAAGCTCGTTTTATACCCAATCGTGGCACCCACCTGTTCCCAATTAGCCTGTTCACCTGTGGGATGTTCCAAACAGGTGTTTGATGAGCATTCCTCAACTTTCTCAGTCTTTTTTGCCACCAATCCCAGCTTTTTTGGAACGTGTTGCAGCCATAAAATTCGAAGTTAATGATTATTTGCTAAAAACAAAGTTGATCAGTTTGAACATTAAATGTCTTTGTAGTGTATTAAATTAAATATAGGTTGAACATGATTTGCAAATCAAGTATTCTGTTTTTATTTAGGTTTAACAACATCCCAATTTAATTGGAATTGGGGTTGTACATCCCAATTAGAAAAGGCTGGTTTGGTAAAATATGGAACCTTTGTTATAAAAGTTTAAAACCAACTTAAAGGTCACACCTAAAATATTGACCCCTACTGACTTAGTATTAGAAAGCTGCCCAGAAATTACTGCATTTTCCCACCAGTTTAAGATTTATTACTTAATTTTTCATTACATGAAACAATAGTTATCACTGAAATGGCATTCAAAAGATCTGTTTAATAATGATAATCTTGTAAATCAATCAAGTTTTGTATTTTTTTTACACAACTATGCTCGAGGGATACACATCTACATCCCCCAAATGCTAAACATTTTAATTACTGAAACTGAAAGCAGCAATGTAGCGTTTTCCCCAAAAAACTAATGTATAAAAACAATACAATTGTTTGATGAAATCCTATTTTTCTAAATGTGGCCCCTGGATGAAAACGTTTGGACATGTGATGTAGGCCTAAGCCTTGTTTGGACTATCAACACAAAAGAAAAACCTGACAGTATTCACCAGCTGCAGCTGACACAGCAAACTGACCACTCTTGGTCTGTCCAGTCTAGAAAAGAGTGTGTTCTGTTCTGGGTTACAACAATATGGAAATTGCATTGTTTGTCACGCACCTGCATCAGGTTCTGGAAGCGCCATTTTCGTGAGTGGCAAACGCCTGTCCTGCTGGGATTCCTTCTGGCCAGGTTTCTTCTGCTTGGCCTTTTCGTCGTCGTCGTCCTCCTCCTCCTTCTTCTTCTTCTTCTTCTTTTTCTTCATTTTCTCCTTCTCGTTCTCCACCTCGCTTATCAAGTCTAACGGGTCTCTGTCGTCGTCGGGAAGATTCCCGAACCGGTTGGCCACGACGCAGCCATAGGCGTCCTGTAGCATCTTGGATCTGGTGGGGAGTGAGAAAAAATATATATATATATATTAAGCAGACGTAATTAACGTTGTCAAACTCTCTCAATGCCGCTATTTTTTTTATATTTTTTGAACAAACAATTTCACAAACCACCGTCGTCTTCCTTCTCCGGCGGTGGCAACAGAACACCAGCCGACATTCAAGTCTCCATTGAGAGTCGAACAAATCCGCGAGAGGTTCCGTCCACTTTTTATAAATGTTTCACACGTGCGCCGGCAAGCGCGGCCACGCCCTCTCATGAATATTTATCAAGTTGGGTTGGATGACGCCATCACTTCGCTGCTGTTTTGAGTCAAAAAGATGTTTTATTATTGTTAAATGGAGTAAATTTAAAATTAATACAGCCTTAGAAGTTAGTCAAAACTATTTACTATTTTCAAGGCACTCACATGCCCTTTTACAATTATGGTATGCACGTGTGTAATTTTGTTATATGTATCCTGTGTGTGCGTCGTGTGTAATGTTGGAACACATGATAAACCATTTGAATCACATGATAAAAAAAATACTCTTTTTCTTCGGAAGAAAAATGAAAGAAATGGCCTTTGTTGCATCAGAATCAAAAGCATCAAAGAGAGATGACTGGACATGCAGGGAATTTCATTCCAGTTTCTTCCAGACTGTATTCTGGCAATTCATATTTTTAATATGATGTGTTTAAATGTATTTTTAACTGAAAATTCAGCTCACACTCTGCTGTATTTGTGTTGCACAGCACACAGAGTACCAGATCACGCACATGCAGCCATGTGAAACATTTTACCGGAATACACAAACAAATAAAAACTCAAAAGCAATGAAAAGGTATTCACATTTCTCGTTGCCTGGTTTACAGTGCCTCCTTTGTTCTCGATGTTTCCGGTTTAAAATGATTACGCAACATCGGCGCCTCGGACCCAAGGGTTAGTGCGTATCCCTTTAAACATACCCCAACTCGTCATAACGTCAAAAGGGCGCCATCTGCTCGCCGGCGCTGTAAAAATTAACCGCCTTTCACCCTCATTGGCTCCACCGAGGATGCGCGTGCGTCGGCTTCCGCTTCCTCAGCCAATCCGCGTGGCCGAGCGCGAGCGCGCGAGCCCAGTGTTCAAACCTGATTGGACGGAAAGTTTCCAACCAATCACAACCACGGAACGCCATGACTTCCTGGCTACTGGCCGAGCGATTCGCTCGGTGGGTGAGGCTGGCTCGCCCTATTGGCCGCTTCCGTCACATGGGTGGGATTCGCTGCATCTGATTGGTGCGTTTACTGCTCGAGCGCGATTTTGCAACACGGTACAATCACTTGTGTGGGCGCACGCTGCTCAGACTGGCCTCGCAGCACTAGGACCAATAGAAGACATTTTTGTTTAACTTTTGCGGCTACTCGGTTATTATTCTTGCCTATTGGAAATGAAGGACGTATTTACCCCGGATTAACACGGCGCGCCATTTTCTTGTCGTTATTAAACTCGGGAGGGGAGGGAACGGGAAAGCCGTCTGTATTTTCATCCATTTCCCCGGAGTTTTGAGACGCAAACAATGACCGACAGCAAGCCCCCTCACGTTATCTTCTGCAACGACTCCCCCAAGAGAGTCCTGGTGTCAGTCATCAAGACCACCCCAATCAAGCCGCACAAGGCCGAGGCCATGACGCCCACCAGCCCGGGATTCAGCGACTTTATGGTGTACCCGTGGAAGTGGGGAGAGAACGCCCACAACGTGACACTGAGCCCGGGTTCGCTGAGCGGGGCGTCGTCTCCAGGTCCAGGCGGGACGGCCGGAGACGCCGACGCGGCTTCTTCACCCGACCACAACAAGGTACCACATTGAATGTTTGATTATTATTATAATATTTTTTAATTGTCGTTAATAAGACTTAAAATAGTAACATATTGTAAGTCAAAATATGATTTAATATAGCAGCTAATAAGGTCACTTCGAAAATGGAGAAAAAAAAGAAACGCCCGCGCATTAGAGTGTGCCTTGGTGGATTTAAACCCCTTCCTGTTTCCCCCCCCCCAATCTTTATTTAACAAAATATCAAAAACAACAATATGATATACCGTTAATGGATGGGTAAATATTGCATAAACAACAAATAAAAGTACAAATAAACAGAAACATGCTATAGAGGTAACGAGTAAAAGTAAAATAAAAATTTAATAAAATAAACTTCCTGGTTTGTAGAGCAGCTGCTCACATCCATGACGTCTCCTCTGGCGCCAAAAAAGTATTAAAAAAAGTAACCGGAAGTGAGAGAATTTACGTTTTCTGCGTCGTTGCACGTCTCGCGAGATGTGCTAGCACGTGAGCTAAAAACAAAGACCCACTCCTATGCACTTGAAATTTAGAATCTTTATTGTCGTTGCTTCGGGGGTTCCTAACTAATTCGTACGCCGTAGTACATAAGTATTCATGGGAGTTTATGCAAACATAACGTCCCTGTCAAAATGTTGCACACTTCTTTATTTGTGGTATCGATGTAGCAATATATACCAGTCTCATGTTGCCATTTACAATAACCACAATAGTAGGAACAGCTATCGGTACAGAACGGCAGTGTTTGCCAGCCTTTATGGAGACAAGGCAAATATTTAACTTGAGAAAAATCTCATGACACACCACCAAACAAAAATGTAACCAAGTATGCAGTCGTGCATCGGACGGATAAGAGATCAATTTAAAACTGGGTAAACTTCATGGAACTCTATTTATTTATTTACATTTTCAGTTGATTTTATAAGAGCTGCTGCTGACCCTGGGAACTCCCTGCACTTTTTGTTTTTGTTTGATCATAAAACAAAGTGAAAGACTAACATTTCTGTTATATTGAAATTTTGGGAGCTTTATGGTGCTATTTATTTAAGTTTTCATGCTGCTGAGCCTGGAAGCTTCCTGCAATTTTTGTTAGAATTTTAAATACAGATGATGAGGATAAAGATGAGATAAGATTAAAAACAAAAACATGTTCCAAATCTTAAAAAAAAAAAAAAAAAAAAAAAAATTTGAGTGTGCTTTAAGGCATTTAATGTATGTTAAGTTTTGGAGTTTGTATTAAAAATTATGACGGCAATATTTTCACTGTACCAAAAATTCCAGTTCCAAATATCGGTTATCGGCCTCCGAGGCTGCTACCAATCGGTATCAGCCCTTAAAAAACATTGTCTATCTCTTGTATATAGCGTAATATCTGAACTTTTGAGTGCGAGTCATAAAGGGCTCGGCCTGTTGATTGGCAGGTCTGACATCAGTAAATATGAAAGAACAAAGGAACATTTCAGATGAAAGAACAAAGCGGTGTTTAAGCTTGTCTGTGAGTGGAGTGCCTGGCTGTTATTGTAGCCAATAGCAGCTCTTGTATGAATGTGCATTGTGTTACTACTCGTGGGAATGAAGCGTTTAACGTTCCTACTAGTGCTTGTCCCAGTCACCACCTTTAGTTCTCCGCTATTTACCCGAGCCGGAAGGAAGCGCATCGACCTGTTTTGCCGAATGCGGATGTTTGTTGCGTGTTACCGCTATAAATCTCTTCTATTGGATCTCCATTGGTTTATGTTTGTTGTCCCGTAAGCTTGTGATTTTGAGGTGTATTTGTTGTTGTGTTCAGGACGGCATCCGCAGAGGGCGTCCTCGAGCCGACACGGTCCGGGAGCTGATCAGCGAGGGGGAGACGTCCTCCAGCCGCATCCGCTGCAACATCTGCAACCGGGTGTTCCCCAGGGAAAAGTCTCTCCAGGCCCATAAGAGAACACACACGGGTGAGTTGTGACAGCGGAAATGCACGTGCGAATCGCATTTGTAAGGCTGAAGGTATTTGTTTATACCTCTGAGCGTATGGGAATTGTTGACGTATTTCAATGGGTGCCTTTGACTCTTTTCTTTTTTTTTTTTTTTTTTTACACTTTTATGAAAGTTTGATTAAAAACAAGTAGGGCTGTCACTATCGAATCTTTTTAGAATCGATTATCCTATAGATATTTAGTGAACTAATTGTTCCTGCCTCCCACAAAATATATTTACTTTTTTATCAAAATTTTTTTTTTTACTACTAACATGCATTTTGTTCTCATTTGAGAGCTGGGCCTTAACCTTAAACTGCATATGTTGGTAGTGAGTGCATGGTCTAAACTGTACAGAATTTAAGACAACAAAGTCAGTCTTTGCGATTAGCATTTGCGTGCTAGCATTACCATTTTAAGTAAGAAAAAACGCTATCATTCAGCTCACTCACCCATCATGTGATATGTACGACACATCTAACAGTGTCTTAAAAATCACTTACGGCCGCCCCGCTGTCATTTTTGGCAAAGTTTATCAGTGGCACAACACTGCGTCCGTCTGCAACTGATGTCCGTGCGGTAAACCAGGTGGGGCAAATATCCTTTTATTCTTTTATTCATATTTTTTATTGCCTCAAGTCAGAAAATTTTGTCGACCAATTTTTATTGTTGGGTTAGCTGATTTCACCCCCCACCCCCAAAAAAACAGTTACACATAGTTAAAAACAAGCTCTCTGTCGCAGACCAGCCCTGGTTGGAAGTCGCCATATTTTCAAGTGCGGTAACAATGATGTCCCTGCTCACTATGTCAAGACAGAACGCGGGCTGACTATTTGGAATGAAACGTTCAGTTTCGTTCGATTTGGCTAAACGAATATTCCAACCCTGTGAAACTGGATGAAATTTCATTCGGATTAAGCTTGTGTATTCTGATTGAGGTGTTTGTATGAGCACTTTTATTCGGTTTGGGCTTCTAAACCGATTCTAAACGGAAAACGAGGCTCCATATAAACGTTCCTGTGCTTTCCCATCCAGGTGAGCGGCCGTATTTGTGTGACTACCCGAACTGCAGTAAGGCGTTTGTCCAGAGCGGTCAGCTGAAGACCCACCAGCGGCTCCACACCGGAGAAAAACCCTTCGTCTGCTCAGAGAAAGGTGCCATTCCTGTTAAAATTATTATTAATCCATCTGACTCTAGTAAGAATATAAAGGGTTAAACCAATGGCTCTCAAGTTTTTTACACCAAGTACTACCTTCAAAAAAAACATAACTCTCCAAGTACCACTATCATGACCGATATAAAAATACTGTAGTGTAATAGGCCTAAGTGATCATCAAAAACAAATCAGAGGCTTTATTCCTTAAACGTATATTTAATATTATTGTACAGATTGAACATTAACACTGGTTAAATATAGGAAAAATAAAACTGTGTTTCAATAATGATAAAAATGTGTTACACGTAAGTTAAATACAAATTGTACCTAAATGTTTAAAACACAAACAGTTGGAAAAGCTAAAATGCAACTGTATTGTGCTTTCAAGATACAATAAGAAAAAGTGAATTGTACTTAACAAATGTACTGGATAAAATTTTTTACAGTTTAAGCCACTGTAACATTAAACGCAGTCTGACTATTTAATTCAGTGGCTCTTTGTGTACCACTAGAGGGAGTCCACAAACCACCCTGAGACTCACTGAGTTTAACAATCTCATTTAAATTGGACCATTGCCGCCTCACATGGGAAACTTGATCGGCCTGATGCATTTATTTAACGTGTCGTCAGGGTGTGGCAACCGATTCACGCATGCCAACCGTCACTGCCCCAAGCATCCATTCTCCCGCCTGAGGAGGGAGGAGCCGAAGGAGGGCACGGGCAAGGCGCAGTCTGTGGACAACAAGGCAGTGGCAGAGTGGCTGGCAAAGTAAGACAATGTCCGCTTGACAAGAGATGCGTTCCTCGCTCGGCATGTTCCAGGGGTTCAAATAGTCGGTGGTTCCCCGCAGGTACTGGCAGACCCGAGAGCAGCGCGCCCCCGCCACCTCCACCGCCAAGGGCGCAGGGCAAAGTCACCAGAGCGCAGGACCAGGAACAGCGGGACCCCATGGAGTTCCTCCAGTCCGGCGAGGAGAACGACGAAGACGAGGGGGTGGCGGAGGAGGAGAAGGGCAACCAGGGCGGAGCCGCCAAGCGCCGCCTCCAGGAGCAGCGCGAGCGTCTCCACGGTGCTCTGGCGCTCATCGAGCTGGCCAACAATCTGTCTGCCTGAGCAGCGACCCCGCCCTCCCCGGATCACTTCTGTCCAGCCCCAGTCCGCCTTCCTTCCTTTGTAGTGTGCTGTAGCTAGACCAAGTCCAGGTCCCCTCGTAGACCTGAGATTAGTGTTCGCAAGTTCACGCACAGCATCAGCCCCTCCCCACCTTCGGAAGGCACAAGCTAAAGCACCTTATTCAGCTTCCATTTATCCTTTTAGGCTGCTATCGTAGATGTAACTATATGAAGAATGTCGCTCTTCTTTTCTGTCTTTTAAAGGCGAACAAAGAGTACTTGGTGTGTTTTTAAGTTGTTTTCTTTTGCACTTTGACGGTAACAAGTTATTAAAGGGTATGTTTTCAAGCGAGTGACTGTAAATATGATTGAAAGATTTGCTAACAGGGTGTACGCCTCACAAGTCCGACAGTCGACGCCTCTCAAGGTGTCAGTAAAGGGTAGTTTTTTTGTTATTTTTTTTGTTATTTTTTTGATAGAGAGTTGGGAGGTGTTTCCTTGTGAGAACGACAGGCGGTCATTGCAAGCCTAATCCACTTTTGACAGCGTCGTCACCTCTCACCGCGTCAGGTCTGTGTCGCATCACCACGTGCATTTAAAACTTTTCTACCAAGCAGTTAAGTACTTAAAGCAAGTTTTCTTATTTGGTCTATTTGGCAGGCTTAAGCCACCTTTCCACCAAGAGGTTTAGCTCGGCTTGTCTTTCCACTGCGGGTTGAGAGATGGCATCACATCATAAGCATCCAACCCAGTTGTAATCCACAATGTTTTCTTTTCTTTTAATGGCACTTTTTGTTTCCTTCACATTCAGTTGGCTCGGAACATGGAAGAAGGTGGAGCTTGATCATGTCCGTACTCTCGTCGATCAGGGTTTATTGTTCAAAACTGTATTTTTTTTTGTGGAAACCAAGATTGGGATTTTGTTTCACCTCTGTTGTCTTTTATATTAAAAGGTGGCAAATTAGTTCTAAAAGGCTCGTTGAGTCTTCTATCCAAACGATTCAGATCTGAAATCCGCAGTAGACTTTTCTTGGATGTTTCGGTCAGTGTTTATAAAATTGAAGCACTTGCATTTTAAAATAAATGTTGGATTATGCTTGCAATGCCTTGGCTAAACTTTGGGAAAATGGCTCCTGTTTGTCTCAAACTGATTGTTTTTGTGCTTGCTTGCTGAGTTTTATGTTTGTCGTTTAAGCTACACTACATAACACTGTATGAAGCGTAATAACCCGACTTGAGGTTTTTTTTTGGGAAGGACCGTGCATCAAAACGTTTTTATTTTTTATTTTTAATTGGATTTGAAAATGTCCTGCGAGGCGAAACTGGAAGTTGTTGATAATCAAGTCACCAAATGACTTATTGTACTTGGTTATAGTCTATTTTGAAGCTTTTCTAACTCTTAGGCTTTTTTTGTGTGAGTGTTGTTTGACAAAATGATGGCATTTTAATATATACCGATCGTTAGAATAATAATGTTTGTGCACAACTTACCAACAGCTTCGAAGTGTAATTTTAGAATCAGTTGTCTCCCATGTTAACACTCCTGACACTTGTTGAGTGATTCTTGCTTGCTTGATAGAGGTTTGTATGTTAACAATTACAAAAAGTTTGGGCTTCTCTTAACAAGCTGTACACTCTTATAACAGTGTTGGTTTTCAATAAACATTCACGGATCTGTACATGATAATTTTGTGTTTTTATTCTATCCTGTATATTTAAAATAAATAAACTGTCACCCCGGTGGACGAGAGGGTAGCCTCCCTCCGCCTTCGGTTGGGGGGACGGGTCCAGGTGGATCGGTGCAGCGTCTGCAGTGATGCGGACTTTGTATCGATCCGTTGTGGTAAAGAAGGAGCTAAGCCGAAAAGCAGAGCTCTCGATTTACCGGTCGATCTACGTTGCTACCCTCACCTATGGTCACGAGCTGTGGGTCGTGACCGAAAGAACAAGATCCCAGATACAAGCGGCCGAAATGAGTTTCTTCTGCACCTCGGATAAGCGGTAGAAAATGGATGGATGGATGGATGGATGGATAAACCGTCAGTTTATCCAAGGGAACAGGTAGTCTCCACCCACATAGATGCCAATAAAAGCAATTGCCACATTCTGTCGGAAATGAACAGGAATTATTTTTAGGAGAGGTATGGTTGAACATGTGGCAAGTCATAATATTTAAAAAAAGTGAAGCATTGTTCACCTGCTCGGTATCAGACAACAGATGCATGATAAGCTTATACTGTGCTCATTAGGCTGACTAAATATTAACATCATTGTGTTCTTGCCTCTGTTGTTCCCACGACTGTGGAGGAGACTGCAGAATTATCATGGCTGCACGGTATGATGAAATACATCAGCAAAAAAACATGAAAAAGCAGACACAAGGCTTAGGAATTTCACTCACTGGTGCAGCAGCACAGTTATGCACGACTGTATATATTCTCATTATTTGATACTCGGTTGTATTTTGGGTATCATTTGATTCCTTTGACCACGTCAATTAATAATGATGATGTGTATAACTCTTATATATCATGTTGTTTTTCATTTTAAAATATTTTTTAGAAGCACTGGTAGATTATCATAGAAGTAGACTAGAAATATAAATGGAACAGAACCTGGATGGTTCTAACAAAATGACCAGCAAACATTACACACTGTTAATAACAGTTTTATAACAGTGTTATAGGTGCGGTTAATCAATAATTAATGGATTTTTACCTCTGCCAACTTTCTGCTTCGTGTAAACCCAGCTGGCGGCGGTTGAAGAAGTTATTGAGCAAGGTGAATATATAACATTCCACAATGAAGAACTGTCCGAAGACATTCCTGCCCAGTGCTTTGATTTCAAATTTCCATTTCAGACTCAGTTTACCTTGTGGCATTCACAGCACCAAGGACGATGATGGCAACAGTATACAACAGTCTTCTGGGAAACGTTTTTCTAAGAAATAATATGGATACATCATGTGATAGAGGAAGAACAAGGGAAAACGAGGTCGTGTTTCCTTGCAGTTTAAGGATTTGGTCCATATGTCTATTACAAAACCTTAAGTGCATAGCTCAGGGTTCCACTGTATTCACTCAAAAACGCACCTATTCGCACTTTCTGTAAGACTTTGAGAAGTCACCAAAATGGCGTGCTCCTTTCTAAAGCTTCACGTTGGCGGAAAAGTAGCTCGCCTTGTCCAACAGCTGAACGCCGGCTAGATTTACAGTGAACGGCACCTTGACGACAGATTCCAGAAGAGACAAGGATTCTTGTCGGCTTGAGGCCAGAGAAAGCAGGGTGGTGAGCTTCTCAAGATGATTCACAGAAAAGTCTGGATTGCTATTGACAGTAGTCGTTTTTGTGCTCAGGCCAAAGCCATGTCTCATACAAAAATATAGCTTTTAAGCACCAATGTTGAGGTGGGTGGGGGGGTGCATTTAGTCAGGACACACACTCGCTTTGTGTCGTAGAAAAAGGTGCTTTGCCGCAATGTAAGATGTCTTCGAAATGATATTACAGTCTTTTGGGTATGTGCAACAATGACTATTACATGCTCCGTGCTTCATTAGATTTGGTGCCACGCTTCTTGTCACTATTAGCAACCGATCTTTCAGCGATTATTTGCGCTACATCAGTGGGGTCCAAACGCGGCATACGCAAAAGATAACTTTTGACATGGCCCGCAACGCTATTGGTTGTTGAAAAAGGGTGTGTGTGTGTGTGTGTGTTTCAGTCAATAAAATGGATTTTATTTAGTGCTTTTCCAGATATGTAAAGTAATGATTTACAACTATAATAGTAACTTTTTTTAAAAATATAATGCCTTGTGAATAAAGAAAAAAAACACTTTACATATCATAAAACTGGCTACATTAATGGCTAATTATGATCGTCAAGAGAACACTGCTTTAAAGATTGTCAGCTTATGACAGATTGCTTTTGTTTTGATTTTGAATATGACAAATATGTATATGCCTGCTCCGGGCAGGGGCAGATCTATTCCTAGTGGGTTACAGGGCTGCAGGACACCCTAAAATGATGAAAAATCCCAAACTGTTTATCTTTATCCCCTTTAACAGAGAGCTGCGACATAGCAGTTTCTCAAAATCATTTTGTATATAAAATAAGATAAGCTACGCCTATATTTATTCCACAATGGGGACACAGCTATGTGGACTTGACTTGATTAATCCTGTCTTGAAGCAATTGAGTCCAAATGCAGTGCACTATTTGGCTTGCAACTAGCAGAAGCGCTACTGATTCGCTCTCAACTCAAAACGACATTGGCGTGAAAACAGGAAGTTCAGAACAGTGAGAGGGAGATTCTCACATGTTCTTAATAATATATTCAATTGACCATCAAATTGTTCCCCCCCTAGTTGATCCAAAAAAATGAATTCAAAAACACGTCTAGTATTCAACACAGTGTGTTTTTTTTAATTTGCAAATAAAATGATTCCAGCAGAAACAATGAGGGAGATCGTTTGGCATCACAAAAACTAAAATAAGCCAAGTCAGTGCTGCAAGCCCCAGGCTATATCAACAGGAGCAGTCATGAATAGGAATGTACCAAAACCAAAATTGGATCCATTGTCGATCAGAAGTAATGATGAATGGAAGCAAAATATGTGTAACTCAAGCCACATTGAGACATTTACTCCACTTGTCAGTGTGCTTTTCCCAGCCTCATCTGCTTTATCTTCTGAACCCTGTTCAGATCTTTCTCCACGTTGGGATGAGCACAAATGGGCTTCTTCCAGGGCCCCGCATACATGCTGTGGAGCCACGAGGAAAGAAAGATATTTCAATTTGTATGCAGCATCAACACACTTGCAGTCAAACACAAAGGACAGGGAGAGGATTATCCACGTTATGCTGTGTTATGAATATTGGCCCACTTTCCCATGGGAACGGGGAAAACGAAAAATCATTTTTTCCGCCAGTCATGCGTATGTTTTTGCTGCTTGGTGGAATTCATGGGGCACATTCAGTTTGTTTAGTTTTCAAAACTACTTTCTACTTGATTCGTCTCAACTGCGAGTATATTTGAATAAACGTTCGAGTCGTTGGGCATATGGTGGAGCTTACACGAGAGCGTCGATGTCACAGGGGCCTCTGCTGTCCTGCATGTACCATCTTCGGACCTTCATGAGTACTGGTTTGGGGACATTCTTTCTGGTTTTAATGCAGCATTTACTGATGCCACCTTAAAAATGGAGAACAAGTGGAGAGTATTCAATTCAATGACTCAATAAATAAGCAACGGCTAGATTTGTGTTGAAAATGTACTTTACGTTTCGGAATAAAAATCAGAACAAAGTCGACATTTTCATAGCACTTAACCTTGCAAATGATCGGTTGTTGTATGATGACTAAAACCACACTAAATATGTTTAGCTCATGGGAAAAAAAGGCATTTCTTTCATATGATCAATTTTAAAGTTCACTTTCAAAATCAGTCGTGTACTCTACTTTTTAAAGAGTTATCATAGAAGTGCGGCGTTTACCTTCAGTAGAGTCGATGGCCAAAGCCACGAGGCACAAGGTCACCACGACCACTTTCAGGCCCATGATGGCAGAGAACGTGAGGTGCAGAAAATGTGTTCTTCCACTCTTTATATACATACAATACTACTTGAGTACCAGCCCATGGAGAGAGGCGGGCGAACAACACAGCGCTCAAACAAGCTCTGACAGGTTACAGCTTAATTGATGACCAGCATTCACAGATATTGGGAAGCAGATCACAGGTTCGACGAATATAACTACAAGAGCTGTGTCTAAAATCCTGCCAGAGATAATGCTGACGTTGTCAAGGAGTGTTAATTGACATCGTTTATATGATATTATTATCGAGGGTTAGGTTCCGGACCACCCCCCGCAATAGGCGCAATCCACGACGCAGTAACCACATCATTATCGGATTATCTATACATGTTTTAAAGATGTATGAACCTTTCCAGACTCTTACTAATCTTCCCGACACTCCGATTAACCTCTCTTATAAACACTTTCTATACTCTTAAATACCTTTTAAACTTGTAAACATACAGTAATGCACAGTGGCATTGTACAATTCTTACATTTCATTTCTTGTAATGTGTGTTGCAATGAATTTTTTCTCGCTCTCGTTTTTCTTTCTTTCAGTTTTGATGTTTTAGGCTAGGAAATGTTGACTTTACCGCAAAAACAATTACAGCATACACTCAAAGTCCCCAAAGCGTTGCTAACATTGTGAACTAAGTAACAAAAACTAAAACTAAAAAAGCTAAAAGCTAAAGCAACACATTGTGCGGAGATGGGTACAAAACGCACTCACTGTTGGCAATAAAGTCTTTTGGAAAATTTGTCAGTTGCATAAAAGCCAGCTATGTGAACCGAATGGCCTTGATTCAACAATTTAACTGACAAAAAAACGAACAAAATCTAACAGGAGCTGCATTGTAATCCAGCTGGAACTGACACAAAACACACACACACTTTCATCTGTGGACATGCTGAAACAAATCTGCTCCGAAACTTTGGCGGGTGACTCATTCAACTTGTTTACAGGAACCAGAATTGTCATAACATCTATTTCCTTCCATCTGTCCATTTTTCGATTGCGCTTTTCCTCATTTGGGTCTTCGCAGGTGCGCTGGAGCCTATTCCAGCTGACACTGATGCGGTCCACCCTGAACTGGCCAACAGTCGATCACAGGGCAACCACTTTGATACACGCTTCGGAAATAAAAGCTTTGTTCAAATTAATGAATGATATTCATCTATTCGAAGACACTGATCATTTTAAAGTTTTCTCACAATAATCGTGAACATTGATGATTTAACCAGTTCGGAAATAGATAAATATCAATATCATTAGCCTAGTAGTGTAATTGCCTTAGTCACTTTAAGCTTACTGTCACAAGATCAATAAAAACTCAAATCTGCTTGCTAAAAGTTTTTTCTTTATGTCTGTACAGATTCACAGTCATCCAGGTTCATGATAATCTGTCAAATTTGAATCGCAGCTATTGTACTATACTTGTTTGCTGAATTTGATGTTTTCTTTTCTTTGTTCAACAAAAATGTGCAAAATTGACTCACCCAAAAATGATGCTATTAGGCTAACGATATGCAACACTTTATTTCTGTAAGCCTCTACAAGTGTTTACGTTTTCAAATGATCACTTCTACAACATTCCTTGCCAATAATAACGTCCCGTCACTGGTGAGCTATTTTTAGAACAAGCCCGTGGGCTACTCATGTGGCCCTTCGGGACTACATGGTGCCCGCGGTCACCATGTTGCTCACCCGTGATTCAGTGAACTTAACATGCATGTTTTTGGGGAATGCGGGAGGAAGTACCCAGAGATTCAAACCAACAACTTCAGAACTGGCAGATGTGCTACTGACGCTGATTAACAATTAATTGATTTGAAGATGATTTTTTATGAACTACAAATAATGTATGAATAATGTTCATCCATCTATGCCGCCAACCATTCCACTCAATGGCAGAAAGGTACATTTAATCTGCTGTACGTATCCGCCTGTTGTCATTCGTTTCACGATGAAGTCAATTTGTGAGTAAATTTAGACGGGATCATTTCATTTAATTATACTTTTGTGACAATTTTGTTTTGCGGTGTGCCGTGTGATTTGTGTAAAATGGGTTCCTTGGCTCAATAAAGGTTGGGAAACACTGCGGTAAGCTACCAAGCCTTTCCATTTATATCAAAATATCATCATTTTAAGCCTAGTAGGACAAATACAACACACACATTTTTTTTTTTGATATACTCTGTATTGTTTTATTCCATTTTTATTCAACAGTCACACGTCTACTTCACAAACTGCTCAAACATTGTACTCAAACTCATTATTAGAAGCGGAGTAAAGTTAGTTTACAATAAGTGCATCGGTATCTACTGTACATTAATGAACACGGTGGCATATTTTCAATGGGCATCATTCATTTCAGAGTGGGTGAGAAAGTGCCCGGCGTTTATTTGACATTAGAACACAATATTTGAGTTACAGTACATATAAGTGGATGTGACTTAAGTCGCTGATTCCCAAACACACCTTTTCCAGTTTCACTTATTTGCTCTCAAAAGTATTTATTTACTACAAATAATTGATCTTTGTTCATCTAGCTATGCCAGTAGCATATAGTGACAGGCAGAACAATTCAATGGTCTTCCACTAGATGGCAGAAGGTACAACTCACCTGTTGCCAAACTCAAAAGGGCCAGATTTCGCAATGAGTTGCGAAATTTGTGAGTAAATTCAGACAAGATCATTATTATTTCAGTTCTTTTTGCAACTCTTGTTGGTTTGGCAGTGTGCCGTGAGAGGTTTCGAATTGAAACGATGCGCCGTGACTCAATAAAGGTTGGGGAAACACTGACTTAAGTGCGTGTAGCTTTCAGGTTTTCAGTCTCAAAGGCATTTAAGTAATTTGCAGGGGCACACAGCGTTTTAGTACTCAGTCTGTCTCCTGGTGGCAACGTGGAGAAGGCGCAGAAGCAGCTCTGCAGGTGAGCTCCCTGCAGAGGTTTGGGCCGGATCCTCCGCCTCAAACTCCCCCTGGCATGAGGAGTCCACTGCACAGCTCTCTGCCCCCCCCCCCCCCCCACCCCAAAAAAAAAATAGCAGTTAGTCTAACCACTGAACACAAACATTCATTAACACTTTTTATGTTTACCGGAGTTACAGCAGATTCCCGACGCGGCGCAGCGGCCCCCCTCAGATCCGCAGGGTCGCCCCCCGGTCTGGCAGGGAGTGAGCAGGTAGTTCTCCTCCACGCAGTGTGTTGTTTCCGGGGAGCCCAGAAGGCAGCCGTAGCCCTCCACGCAGCAGATGTTGGGGCCGAAACAGCGGCCTCTTTCCCCGGGCCCGCATGACATGCACTGCGAGGTATGTACAGGGCACACTGAGTGTTTATGTCATTTTTTGAAAAAAAAACACTGACTTAATTGAGCCATTGAGAACTAGAGTGGGCTAACTCCATGGAAGTCAGTGCAGAAACGAATAGAGAAAAGGCATATCTTTCAGATTAATAATGGTCGAAATCAACGTTTAGTTCCAATTGTGACATAATAGGGGCAGTCCATTATTGCACTGAGTACTTTTTTTTTTTTTTATATAACTTGGGTGCCAGCGCAGTTGCATGTTTGTATGAGTGTATGTTTTATATATAGTCGTTCATGAAATATTGAGAGATTTGATATGTGGACCTAGACCACTATTGCACTAAACCTTTGGCGGCAGCCATAACACTTGAAATCACTCCTCTGCAAATTGATGTCAAAGCATATAATTTTACAGTATTGGTCACAGATTAGTCCTCCAAGTCATGTGTAATTTGATGTACATTAAATTGGCGTATGAACTCAACTTTGCTCAACCTATAATACCACTATTGTTTTTTTCTTAAATCAAAATACTACCAGGCATTTTCAAACATGGACATGAATGATTTTACCCCCCAAAATCACACCAATTTGAGAGCAGATCTATTTTTTCTTTAATGGAGTGACGCTATCTTTTATTAAATACAGTACATCGATGAATTATCATGTCACATTATTTTATTTTCAATGAGTGCTCATAACTCAGCTATTAAATGGAAAAAAAAGTTACAAAATGTATGACCAAACATTTATAATGGAAACTGATAACTATGAAACAATACTGCTTTGATTCTAAAGTACTTTTGTACTGTATTACTATGCAGTATATAATAATGTTACAAATACACAGATTTCCAAAATAAAAACAATTCCAATACTGTATTGCAAATTGAATTTCATTATAAAAAGAGGCTGTTTTTAAAATTGTTTTTTGTAAATACATAAAAATTGCAGCATTTTGTTTTTCAAGTTAGCTATTTATTCAGGATTCTTTTTGGAAATTTTAGATAGTTAAAATAGTTTATTATTAACAACTTTCTTTTTATTATTTTTTTATGATTGAAATAGATATTTCAGGAAACCGAACAAAATAAAACATTTATTTGAATTTATATTGAAATTTCATTATAATGGAACATTTGGATAGTCACAATACATTTTACTACTATTGCTGCTACTATTATTACTTTTATTATTAGTACTATTACTACTATTTATTTTAATACTACTCCAATAAATGTCTTTTTGTATTTTTGTAATATTTTATTTCATCATCTATAAGACTTTCGTCCCCCCCTCCCACTTTTTTGTAATGTTTAAATACTGCTCAAATATTTCAGTAATTGTAACAAAATGTATATTATTTTTGGAGATGTTAGATATTTTAATTAGTTATTAGTTATTATTTTAATTAGTTATTCATTCCTTTCACTTTTTTTTGTTATTATTAAATAATAATTAGATTTTAGGAAATATAACAAAATAGGAGGACTTTTAGAATTTGTAATTACATAAAGGTATAATGGTAATAATGAGCCTTTGGGAAAAAGTCACAAATAATTTTTATGTGTACTCCCAAAAAAAATAATGTTTGAAATTATTTAATTATCTGCAAGAACAATTTAATTTCTTGTAAAGATTAAATTCTACTTAAATATTCAATGAAGTGTAATATAGGAGTGAAACATACTTTTGCTATGCACACCAATTAATAAATGGCTTTTTGGATTCATTTATATATATTTTTAATATTTTGATTATTTCTCAGTGAGAGACTTTTATTCAATTATTTTTAAGTGATTAAATGATACCTAAATATTTCAGAAAATAACAAAATAGGATGATTTTTAAATAATGAAATAAATTCATAACAATGCACCAAAAGTCACATGTGAGAAAAATGTTATGTACTCTAATAAATTTTGAAATCATTTTAAAATATTTTAACTAGTTATCAACAGCTTTTTTTTTTTTTTTTTTTAAATATAAATGATTAAATGCTACTTAAATATTTAAGAAAATATAATGAACTCGGAAAAAATAATAATAATAGGATTTGTTTTTTTTTTTCTTAAGGTTTGGAAAAAAAAAAAAAAAAAGAAAAGTAGACCCACCTGTCTGATTCCTGCAGTCTCGGCCAGGGCTCGCTTGCCTCCCCGGGGGCAGTTCTGGATGTAGCAGGCGGAGGAGAGGGCGAGGAGTCCCAGGACGCTCAAGGGGAGCACGGAGGAGCGAGACATCGCTTCTGGTCTGGATGCTGCTGAGCTTTTGCTTGCTTCAGGTGCTTCAGCGCTCGCCGCCTCTTTTATAAGGGCTTGATTAACATAGTGACGTCACACACGGTCCTGCAGAGAGGTCGAGGCGGATGTGTTTGCGCATCACTTACCCGCACCAACGACAACAAATGTTTTCGTCTGTATTCAACATGCGACAATAATCAGGTTGCTGGCAAAAGGACAAACTGTTTTAAAAAAAAAAAAGAAAAAAAAAAGGCAAACCTCTTAATACGACTAATCAAAGTTTGTAAGTCATTATTAAGCACTTCGTGATCATGCAGCCCAATTGACAACTTAAAAAAAAGTTAAGGCACAACCTCAAGGTCAGGCTGATTACTTCCTTATGTTTTGTTTTTATGACATTAGCATTTTAAATGCATTTGTGTTGCATGTGCTGCATTATAGCTCACTGATTAGATGTCGTCTTGCTTATTAGCAGTTAAGGACATTTCATTACCATGATGAGTACTCACACTTTAAGCCAAAGTGCAGATATTTAAAAAGGTCTTTGGTGAAAGCAGAAGTTCTGATTCAACTATCCAATAACCATTTTGATAACTTGGCACAATGGAGGGGAAAAAAAAAACATATACACAAGAGTTTCATTATTTTATTAACTTGTACAGGATAGTAAGCAGCAGAAAGTACAGCTTTTGTAATATAGGGAATGAAAGTTAAAAGTTGTCAGAAAGATAAAAATTGAAAAATAAATAAGTAATGAAGTGTTAGCACTTTCTTACGTCCCTATCATTTGAGTCCTGTATGATTGGTTACATTAATGTAGCTGTTTTGGAGCAGTTTATTAATATGAATATTTATCCTAACATGACAAAAACATGAAAAAAATGCCAATAAAATACATCATACTCACCAGATATGCTGATATTGTGTGAAATGCTACAGCTGTGTTGCCTGTTAGTGTGAATGTGAGTGCGAATGGTTGTTTGTATATGTGCCCTGCGATTGGCTGGCGACCGGTTCAGGGCGTCGATAGCTGGGATAGGCTCCAGCAGCCTGCGACCCTCGTGAGGAGAAGTGGGACAGAAAATGGATGGATGGATGGATGTTTTGCTCATTGAACTTGGCTGTGATAGCTTTTGCTTACATCAATCAGAGGACGGAAAAAACGCTGACCCTATCAAAATCCGATTTAAATTTCAACAAAAAAAAAACAAACAAAAAATGTATAATCTCATTAAATAGCTTCCAACTAGTTAAAAATATATATTTTTTAGTCCTCCAAGCGTAAAGCATTAAATGGCTACAACAGAGTTTTGACCCTACCAAATCCACAAAAACTGTTTTCAATTATTGCATTCAGGGGCAACACGTTGATGTTGTGGTTAGCATATCTGTCTCACAGTTTTGAGGGTTCCAACCTTAGCATGTCCTCGCCGTGCTTGCAGATTTTATCCAGTCGACAACAACAACAAAAAAGCACTGATCTATTTATCTGATGCCATTTTGCATGCAATTCTTGCAGAGCGGATGCAGGATCACGACCTTGATTACTCTACATGTTGTCGTGGAAACCAACATGCTTGTCAATGTGGTCGCCCAACGTTTTGTTTTTTTGGTAATGTAAAAGTCTTGGGGTCACTTTGTACCCTTTTACGGGCGCAGCGGCACATCCCGAGTGGGAAAACAAACAGTGGACGCTCCGAAGTAGAACACCTGCGGAGTCGCCGTCAGCACAGCGTACTAGACTTGATTTCAGCCAGCATCTGGTGGTGTTTTTTATTTTTCATTTGGCACGTCTGCCTCAAAGTCAAGAAGTGCCATCTTCGAATCTCGGCTTCCTGCGTGGATGACTTTCCACTGTGATTTCCCACTAGCTTGCCGTGACACATTTGTATGCGGTGGGAAATGATCAGATTTCACTTTAATTGGTACAAAAAAAAAATATTTACCACAAATAATGGTTCTGTGTTCATCTATCTATGCCAGTGATGTATAGTGATAAACAGATCAAATAAATGTTCTTCCGCTAGATGGCAGAAGCTACATAATGAACCAGTGTATCCACTTTTTGGGACATTTTGTTTGTGTTGCCGTGAGATGTATTATTTTTTTCCCCCCTATGTAAAATACAGACAGGTACATCTTAAGTTAGAATATGTTAGAAACATCAATTTCAGTACTCATACATTATATAGCGTCATTAAACACTTTTTAAATGCCTAATTTCTACGTTACAAATCATTTTCATTGTTTCCTGCTCGTTACGGAATATTGTAGATTCTAGAGTTGGTGAATTTTGGGTTTTCATTTCCTGTAAGCTATATATATAAGTATATTTAAAAAAAAATAAAAAATAAAAATAAAAAAAATAAAAATTCACTCTGTGTTTAGTGCAGCTCTATAATTTCCAAATTTCTAAAATAATTTCACTTGTTGAATTGAACTACCTAACTAAATAATCTTTTGGCACTATTCTAATTTATTGAGATGTACCGGTATGTGGCTTGGTTTAATAAAGGTTGGGAAACACAAACTTTGCTGATCATTTCTTGACTTAATTGCTGGATTTATTCTTCCAAATATCCGAAATAGCAGTCTGAATGTGACATGGTGGGTGCATGACACTAGACGGTTAGATGATCATGAAGCTTCAGTCTCCACACGTCCCTCTTTATGCATTTAGCCTGTGGCTACGCTGCACACTGTCCTCAGGCTTCTTTGTGTTCCCACAAGCCATCCGAACCAAGGCTGTGGCGCTCGATGAAGAGACTACAAAAAGGGAGAGGAAAACAGATGTGTTTCCATGTTTTCTTTCAAATCAGTTTTGCGCAATACTTCGTGACATCCTCCGTACACCTGAGAATGTAGCGACGAACAAGGACAAACATCATTTCTGTACCTTCGGCTTGAGAGCAAATTGTTTCTTTGCGTTGTCTCCGGGCAGGCTAGTGATGCACGCGAATGATGTCGCTGCGAGAGGTGGCGCTTCGGCAGGTAGAGCACATGATGCGGGCGGAGGCCGTTGCCGTGGCGACGGAGTTCCGCGCGGGTGCCGAGTTACTTTGCAGGCAGGCGCGGCACAGCAAGTGGCCGCAGATCAGCCGGTAAACGGGCGACGGCCGCGTCGAGTATGGAGAGAGTACGCGGGAACAAGATGAACACGTCTTCTCGTCTGGGAAGGACAAAAAGTTGGAAAAAGTAAGGAGAAAGATCGCTGAGTTCAGGGTTCTTCCAGACTTAAAGTGAGGCCGAGGTGGTCCATTCGCCACTGGCGAAAACAGACACCTTTTTTGTGTCATTTTATGATTCTTTAACGTTTTCACTTTCTTAAATCATAGATTACAGCAGGGGTCGGGAACGTACAGTTTACGAGCCACATGCGGCTCGTTTGAAGACTGCATCTGCCTCGCAGATAAATCTTAGGAGACAATTCTTAACACAAATAATAGCCTCCCCCCTCAAAATTGTTATGTATTTTAACTAAGCTGCAGTAGTATTAGTTATTTTCTGCAGAGCATAAAGAATATATGCCGTGAGTATTTCCTATTATGTGTTAGCATTAAGATAGCGTATTTTAAGGCAAAGTAATATGGTTGTTTTAAATACACATGTAATTCTGTTTTATGTTTCGTTTCGCAGAGTACGATTACTTTTTTTAAAGGATTTTTTTTTTTTTACTGCCAAATTGTTGCTTGTTGTGAAGCGAGTGGCGTTATTTAAAATTTTTGATAACAAGTCAAAGCAAAAAATAAAATTAAAAAATCACATGAAGTCACTCATATCTCAAGGCAACCCTGTATGTTGAAGTGCCACATCTCAACTAACAGACAAGTTTTGTACTTCTTAGATGAGCTAAGTTTAGTTTCAGAGGCGGAAGAAGATACGGGGAGAGTCGTCACGTCACCAAACCCTCTGCAAGCCATTTACTTTTTACGGTAATGATGTAAGATGAGTTTAAAAGTATATCTAACTGTTCTGGGATCATATTTTGTAGCATATTCACAGTTTAAATTATGAATAAAGGTAAGGCAGATTTCTTATTTTTCCATAGCTCACCTTCAGCACTAGGAATAGTGGCCTGACACTGAGTTGGGGAGTCCAGTGACTCAGTGACAGGAGGGGCCGGCCCACGCATAGACAAGTTTGACGTAAAGGAGGGTCGTCCCTTTAAGACGGAAAAGAGGGCGTCGTCCAGGCTGGCTGACAGACGTTGTTCGTGCGAGCTGCTGCTGCTTGGCCCTCTGGAAGAGACTTCACAGGAAATAAAGGTAAACACACTCAGTCAGTTAATAATTGATTAATGGGGACATATTATGGAATATTGACTTTTTTTTTAAGTGGTCGTAAACAAATAGTTGGGCCTCTGGAGCGGCTGCCCACCCATCAAGTGTGAACATATACAACCAAGTACATCCTTTGTCATCTGCTTATTTCTGAAAAAAAGTATCTGTACGAGAGTTCTTCTGCACCTCCGCCCTTACATTACACTGGGGTTGATTTACATAATATCTGCCACCACAACAACTTTCTCCACCCAACCCAGAGCCCCTTTCAAGCGGCTATACTGTTGAAAACACTATCATGCGCGACTCGCCCTGCTATCATGTCAAGCCAAGCCAAAAGGTAAGCAGAGCTGGATTGAGTGATGATGTTGGCACAGATGAATGTTACTCCAGAAAAGTACCTTAATTGTAATGCAGTGTTACGAACACTAAATGTTATCAGTTTCATTTTATGCAAGTCCGCGACGAGTGAGCGATAAATGATTGACACCTTGTAACTCATGCCTTCTGTCTCGGATTGGTTGTTTTTACTCAGGCGCAGCGGTTTCGTGTGTATCAAATTACAGGCAGAAGATGAACCTAAACGTTTTGCGGAGTATCTTGACAGTGCATCATTTTCAGTTCAGGTCAGCGGTAGTCACACGTTTTCTGTCACCTGGAAGTATCCTAGTGCTTATTGTTAACAAACAATAGGAAAAGGTCTACATGTTAATAATTGGACACTTGTTTTCTAGGTGATTGATGCAGGAAAGACCTAATACAGACACGTACAGTGTCGTGAAAAAGTATTTGTCTCCTCAAATTCTTGTTTTTGTCTGTGCACAGGTTCCCCACTTTAATGTTTAAGATCATCAAACAAATGCAAAAATCAGACCAAGATAACTCAAGTAAACACAAAAAGTTGTTTTTCAATGGGGATTTTTTTTATGGGGAGAATAAAAAAATAAATAAAATAAAGCTCCCTGGCCCTGTGTGAAAAGGTAACTGCCCCCTAAAGCTAATAACTGGTTGGGACACCCTCAGCAGGAACAACTGATATATAAATAAATAAATAGCGTTTAAAAGCAGCATTTTATTTGGGTTATCTTTGTCTGAGGTTTACATTTATTTGATGATCTTAAACATGAAAGTGGGGAAACGATGCAAAAACAGAAAAAGCATTTGAGAAGGGGGCAAATACTTTTTCATTTGAGGAAATACTCTCACCCGAGTTTGTGTCACTTCTTGGTCGTTTAGTTTGAGGTAGTAGTAGTTGCACAGCTGCAGGTGGTTCTGATCCACTCAAGTGTCGTTTCTTCACTCCGTCAATCTCAAGTGTTGTGTTTTTGTTAAGAAGCATCGAGTCACATGGAGCATTTCCGTGATTCGACGACTGTTCCGATGCGGGGTCCTCTCTTGTGGCAGCCATCATACAGTGATTACCGTTTGCCGCCAAAGAGCCAATGAGCCTTGAGGGTTGTGGCTTCTCTGCCTCCCCTCGTCTCCCCGTTGTCCTGTCCCTCCTCGTGCCACCATTCTGTAGGAGGAAATAGTCGATTCGCCTTTTCAACTGGGGATTTGGGAGCGGCTGGGAGGCGGCCGTGAAGGGGACGCCGGTGAACGGGTCGCTCGGGGGTCTCCCCCAGGAGGCTTCCCTCTTCTGGTGCTCCTCCAGCGTGGTGCTGTCCACAGACATGCCGCTCGGAAGCAGCATGGGAAGAGCCATTACTTCCTGGGTTATGGGGTCAAGGAACTCCTCTGGGATTGAATTAAGAGATTGAATGCTAGAATCAGATGGAAATACAGCACATAGGTGTCATAGTGTAAATAGTCAAATTATAGTAAAATTTAGCCAAATCACCAGATGCATCTGACAGATTTAGTTATTCTATTGTCACCTATGCCTGTTTGAAATGCTATTTTTGTTTAAAAAAAAACATGGTATCAGTATAGTCGAGCATGAATTTGCATGAGTGGCAAATGTTGTTGTACACAGTAAATGGTTGTTTGTATTAAGTGTGCTATAATTCAAAGATACACATCTCCTTTAATCTTAAGGGGTCAAAGTAAAGACAGCACATATGTTTGCAAAATATGCAGTAGAAAGCCAACACTTTTACCTCGGAGGTGTGCCCTGGCAGGGCTGTTTGATTTGATAGACAGCTGGGACAGGTTGATGTAACAGTCTTTGATTGGCCTTGTGGATGTGCTCAATCTTCTCAACTTCCTCCAGGGGGCAGCAACTAGCTGGTTGCCCCCACACTGCCAAAGCCTTGAGGCCGAGCGCCGACGCAGAGCCGCCGAAAGGCAGCGTGACGCGGAGCTGCGTGACAGTCGTCAAAGAAAGGTGTCCTCGGCTCCACAGCTCCTCCCGCCGACCGTCGGCAGCGGGGGGAGGAGGGGAGGAGACGAAGGGAGGTCGCGGATGAAATGGAGGACGGGAGAAACTAACTTTTGTTTCCTCCTTGAGTTCACAACGACCCACCATTTTAAACTCATGCTCAGAACTGCCTGATTGAGTATGAATCTTTGGCCGAGGCACATCCAAAGTCTTCTCACCAGACCTCTGAGCCTGGAGACTCCGCTGGTGGCCATTCAACAGACGAGCTGGATGGCACTGCTGTTGTTTTCCGCTCTTCTGCTCCAGATGTCCCTGCGTCTGAAGCCCGTCGTTAACCTGTTCCTGGCCAATATTCTGAGGGGTAAGTGGATCGGAGCTGGTGCTGATCTCCAGTCTCTTGCTGCACTTTCCTCGGTCGAAGCCCCAGGGCCACAGCTCCACGTCCACCCTGCAAAGCTCCACCTGGAAGCCGAACCTTAACGTCACCTGTTGAACGGCGACGGTCTGTTAGCAACGAGGACTGGAAAACTTGAAATGCTGTGGAACCTTAAAAGTTGAACCATTAGAAAAATACACCTCTACATTTGCACAAAAATCCCACAGTGTAAGAAAAGTTTAAGGGGAAATGCGTTTATGCAACGTGAAATTCCGGCACAGCAGTAATCTTCCGTGTCCTGACTGCCTGTCACTCATCATTGAAATTATTTCATTATAACATTATTTAATGTCTTTTTAAACTTGTATGCCTCGTGTTGTCATGACGCCACAATAGTGCATGAAGTACCACAGCAAAACCCTCAAACATCATTAAAAGCAGTGGGCTCTGCTGTACTGTTATTGTGTGATGCCACAGAGGGTAAATAAAGTACACGCCAGTTCTATGCGGGGCGCTCATCTCGCTTTTGTTCTTTCCACATTGGAATACATTTAATATTTTACTGGAGTGACTAAAGAACAGCTCGAAGCAGGCACACATCTGTTTTTGGAAGAACTGTTCGCTAATCTTTAGAACTGTACAAGGTATTGTTTCCTTTTTGATGGCGAGGAATTACAGTACTAGAATACCGTGCAACCCTATTTGATGTTAAGGATGTTAAAATATTGTGCACCTGTATGGTTAAGAACAATTTCATGACGGTGACACTTTGACGTGGAAAAGGTTTATTTCAATTTCCATTATTTCGGAAACATTGATTCTAAAACCAAAGCAATCAGTTTGTGTTCTTCTTTCAAGGTTCTGTTGTATAATTTTGATTTGTACAAACACCAAGAGTGTCGTGAGCCAATCTAGCCTAACGTGTTTACAATGAGTACATATACAGAATATAGTGTACATGAGACACTTGAACCATAAGAACCAACTACGAGTAGAGCTCGACTAACAGCAACACCTCACCTGCACAGGAGGACGTAAAAAGTACTCCAGTTTGAAGCCTCGCCTCCGCAGAGCGGGGTCCGCCGATATAAGGTTTGTGACATCGTACCCATCGGCACACACCTTCGGTTGGAAATTAAAGAAAAACACGCAAGAGTTAAAACACATTGACAGCGAGCCAATGGTTAAAACTGAGACTAAATTCTAGGAGACAATGCTTCCTACAGAGATAAAGTAGCTTTTTTTTGGACTAACTTCAACTTTATATAAAAGCCCTTAACAATGTGGCCGTGAACCATATGGAAATCCGTGTGTCTGTTGCCGTAAGACAAACTAGTTGGTGAGACAAGGATGACGTGCATTCAATTCAAATGACTGAAGACCCTCCAATTTCATAAGAATGTCCAAGGATGAGGTGACAAATCCAACGCAGAAACAAATTTAAGCAGACCGAGCGTGTAGAAAATACAGCTATTCTTATGATACGACAAGACAGAGATAAAAGAGCATAAGGCCAGCGATGATTCAGTCTCCCACACACCACTGTGGCCCTTGACGTCTTTATTTTCAGGCCTTTTGTCCTCCACCTTCACACTACGCTTTTTTTTCCTCGTTTCCCACGTCTACCAAGACTCTTGTAGCCTTACAGAGGACGAACTGTGCCATTTACTGGATAAAGGAGGGAAAACAACATAAATGTGGTCATGTGACACTAGTCAAGAGTCTAAGTGAATTCGGTGAAGCAAGAGTGGTCAAAGTGCTTTATATACTGAAAGCCATATTTACAATGGATGCGAAACAGGGCTATGGATTTCAAACCTTTGGTCTTGAAAATGCACTACCAGTACCATATTTCCCGCAAAGAGTGGAATCTGCTCTATATAGACACTATGCCTCCATTGATCAGCGGGTTTTGACTTGAACAAATAAATGCCGCGCATCAAATAAAGGCATAATTTCCCGTGAGGAGAAAAAAATAAATAAATAAAATAAAAAACGCTGGCCCCACCAGCAGCTGACATGTTAGCAAGGGGTGAAATTCTCTGTATGCGATGTGTGTGTATATATATATATATCCACACATACAAAAATACATATTTACTCCATATAATTCTGCTATATACACTGTATACATACAAACAGTACATGTAGTATATATACCATATTAATAAACAGTACATACTGCATTGTAACTAGGCTTTACACGATCAGGATTTTTGGGGCCGATCACCAAGTTTAAAAAAAAAACGGTAACTGATCACCAATCCAATCACAAGATGGAGCAATGTGTCCATTTACATGACTTGTTCGTTTATTGTATGTACTTGTGTACTTTATGACTTGTTCATTTATTGAATATACTTGTGAACTGTATACTGAGTACTGTATCCATGCATCCATCCATTTTCGGTACTGCTTATCCTCACTCGGGTCGTGGGCGTGCTGGAGCCCATCCCAGCTCAAAATTATTCTCTAGCATTTTAGACAAAAGTTAAAACATTAATGACCTCTAGGGGGCATTCAAAGATTGGCCACTGACATCAGTTTAGGTCAGCTCAACATTACAACATGACAGAAATAATGGGTGCTAACATACTGTAATTAAGGTACTTTATTGCAATTCAATTACTTAAATAAATACTGTTAATGACATGCTTACTCTAACTTTCTCACTGTCCCGGCTATATGGACGGGTGTTGTCCAGAGTTTGCGTCCGCTTGGCTTTTACTCAAACCAACCCCCCCCCTCCACGCAAATTTCACTTTTTGAATGGAATTATGGAAATAAATGATCATCCATTTTCTGAGCCGCTTCTCCTCACTAGGGTCGCGGGCGTGCTGGAGCCTATCCCAGCTATCATCGGACAGGAGGCGGGGTACACCCTGAACTGGTTGCCAGCCCATCGCAGGGCACATAGAAACAAACAACCATTCGCACTCACATTCACACCTATGAGCAATATAGAGTTGCCAATTAACCTACCATGCATGTTTTTGGGATGTGGGAGGAAACCGGAGTGCGCGGAGAAATTTGTGTGCCCAATTTTTATGCACCTATCTAAGAGAATTGGGACAACTGGACCTTCTTGTTATACACAGTCAGGAGAGAAGCCACATCCATTAGTTTGATGCGGTGAACGTTTTTAAACGACACAGCGGTGAAACTGTCCATTGGGTTCAAGAGCTCACCGAAAAACATTACAGGGACACATAAAGAGGCCAAACTCATTTTAATAGCGGGTGTGCTGTTTCCTTTGGCTCAAGGAGAAATGTCAGATCAGAAAATAAGTAAGAGAAGCTGTGCTCTAATAAAGGTCAACAAATCCATCCTCAGCTGGATGATTTTTCTGCAAAACCCCAAAAACCAAGTTCATCGGTCAAGCCGTCCTTTGGTTAGCAAGGACTCAAATTGCTTATCCGCGGTTGGGTGGATGACATCAACCTCTCTTTGGATGGTTATTTGCAGCCGTAGTATGAATATACTTTTATTGACATGGAGTTGAACCTAAAGCAGCCGCAGAAGTGTATATCAAAATATTAGTTCTTCGCAATATTCTTACCCAAGAAGTAGATCTGTTTCAAAAAGCTTGGTGAGTACGACATAACTCCCTATAATGTGATTCTGCTTAATTGTTATTTGTTTTTGTTTCATCATTAAACAATACAACTGACTAATAAAGAGTAATCGAGGGAAAAAAGATTTTCCAATGATCTTTCATGCAAAATCTTTTTTTATCTGATTAATCAATGGAATAATCGATAGAATAATTGATCCTAAAAGTATTCGATTGTTACAGCCCTAGTTGAACGGCTGAATAGAATACCTTGCTGCAGCTGATGTTTGTGTTGAAGTGTGGCAGGCACAGATTCACGACCATGTCCTCCAACCTTAGAGGGGAAAAAACAAAACAAACAAACAAAAAAACACAATACAATTCAGAGTCATAACGCTTTTATAGGTCAAGGAAGAAGCACAATGCATTCAGCAACTCAACATGGACTCACACCATTTAGTGTTGACTCAAGTGTTCATACTCAAGAGGCTCACCTTTCATGAACACAAGTCAGGGTAACAAGCCTTCACAAGGATGCTCAGCTAACTAATTAAGGAGCGATGTAGTCGACTAAATATTATTCTATTTCTATGTCCATGATGACTTCACAGCCCAAATGAGCCATTGTGAAAGTATTGCGCTGCATTCAAGTACCTAGTTATGAGCTAACGATATAAATATAATAACCAAGGTTTAAGACACTGCACGTCACAGACAGCGAATTGTGCTTATTATTCGATTTAAAGGGGATTAGTTTCCGTTTTAAAGTTGTTAGTTTATGTTAGAGCATGTAAATGCGAACGCCGCTTCTAATTTACTGCTAGCTAGCTTGATTGCTAACAGCTACGGAATGTGAGAAGGGACGAACTTGGCAAACGCGAAAGGCGCTTTCATAAAGTGCTGTGCTAAAGCAAGACTGAGGGTGAACGTTTCCAGTGTATTTACTTATCCACGAATGTCTCAATAAAAATACAGACTCGATTTAAATTGGCGTACTATTTATTTTTCATCTCACCAGTCTATATAAAGCCCAGCCCCATTCTATTCTATGGGAAACAATTATGTTGTCTTATAAAAGAAATAAAATCAATTAAATAATTAACATGACACTTAAAGAATTAATATCCTAAGAACGTTTCTGAATATTTGAGCAGGTCTGACCTTATTACGTAATTAAAGCAAAAATAAAAAAACATATACAAGCAATGGGAAATAAATGTGAGCACAAGGATTACAATAAACAAATAATTTGTTTATTTTTTACATTTTATAGATACAAACTAAGCAAAGACATGATTAGAAGTTTTGTATATAATAGAGATTTTGAGTAGCAAAATATTTCCCCAGTTCCAAGCTACTTCGGACCAATTTACCTTAATCAAATTATTTACTTTTATTAATTGAAATAAATACATATCACAATATAAATAAATAAAATAATCAACAAGAACAGCTGAATTAGTCACGTTTATTCAGTCAGCTGATTTGAACAAAGATGTGGTTTTAATCAAGCCAGAACAATACTAATAACATATCTGTAAACAATAAACCTGAAACATGTATAAAATTGATAGCATTTTGCTCTCTAAACAATGCAATACTGTAACTACGTTTATCACCTACATCAAAAGGAGCATCTTTTCTCTTTTTCGGGGTGTTGGGGGAACAATGTGGTCATGGTTACACCATTATGATAGGCCAATATGCTATCTACAGAGTAAAAAAAAAAAAAGGAAAAAAAAACCTCAATGGCACATTTTCTTTGTCATTTTACCATATTTATAATAACAGTAATAAAGATGATAATACTATGTGATTCCCTAGCGATACGTTAATATTCTTGAGCAACATCCTTGTATGCCGGCATGAACAACACATATAAAAGCCATGGTATTCATACTGGAGTCTAATGTACATGTCAACTGGACATGATGTAGTGCAGTTAGGCTGAACGCTCCCACTATTCAGTCTGAATAAACGATGCAGATAAACAGATGCACAAAATCTAACACCCGCTTCTCTTCGTCTCCATTTTACTCTACTTAACAAAAATCAAATAATTCTTTCTTAATATATTTGTACTTGCAATATTGCCACTAGTCCCTCTATCATCAGTCTTTATAAACTGGCACGCGCACACACACACACGCACACACACACACGCACACACTTCTTCATTCACACACGTGTACAATCTATAACTATAAGTATTTATTTCTTCTATAACATAAATTCTATATTATTTTATTTGTTTTTAACTTTGGGATTTATTTCCTGACATTAAGCAAATTGAGTTGGTGTGCTTCCATTCATTTGTTTCCACCGTTATACAGTTTAAGGAGGAAAGAAAGTCATCTTGGAGCACCGTGATAGATCAATACCGACCTCTAGGGTTCATTTTTAGTCACCGCAGGTGAAGGTAAACTTAAAACTTCTCATAATATTTGGATTGGGTTGATTATCATCTAAACATATAATTAATTTATTATTATTATTTTACAAAATATAAGCTCTGTTGGATTTGAGGATATGTTTGACTCATGCATGTTGGACGTTGTGCATGAAATGTCATGAAAACCGACTTCAATGGGAAAAGTACAGCGTGATGTCACCTAATGTGGAATAAGTGGGTGACCTATATAGATAAATATATATAGTCAAAGCACTGCAAATTATATTCACACTTGATTTTTTTTTTCTGGATCCCAGCAATAGTTATTTTCTTACACATGCTGGAAAAGATGGAGTAAGGCGCTCTCTGGCCAAAAATGCAGGTTAACGTCACACACTCTGACCACTAGTTCTACTTGTACGTTATACGACTGACACAGACTTACAATGAATAATAAATGTCGCATAATAATAATAATGATAATACTCTTTTTGTAATTTCTGACAATATCCCTGATTGTCTTGGTCCTTTTTTCCCTGGCACGGGCATGAAATAAACGACCGCTGTGTTAGTGCTGTCACCTAAACAAAGTCAGTTTGTTGTCCTGCAGTGTGGCACAGTTTTTTTCTTCTTCTTCTGATAATGCAGGAGGTGGTGTGCAACTTTGTGTGGACATTTTCTGTTTTAATCAACCTGCTTGTGTTTGGTGTTTTTATGATTATGGTCAGCTGAAATTCTCTTACAGTACGATGTGATGTGGTATTTTGTGAGTGTGTTTGTTGGGCAATTTTGGGAGCGTTTTCATGCATGTTTTCTTCTTAAATTTCAGTGGACTCTATCCTCTCCAGGCGGGAGGGTCCTGCCCAAGGAGGGGCAAGCTGGTGGAGAGATGGCGGACCCTTTTGGTCTTCGCAAGGCGGGGAAAGGGTGAGGGTGATGGGACCGGGGATAGATGGTGGTGGCTGAGGAGAGAGAGCTGAGAGGGATTGTGGAGGTGGAGAACTGGATGAAGAGGAAGGGGAGCTGTTGGTGACAGTGGTGGTGGGGACGGTGCATGCGGTGCTGGGTTTGTTTCCCAGCTGGCTCATCCGTTTCTCCAAAGCCTGGTTCTTCTGCAGGGTCTCTACGTAGCTCAGCTGCAACTGGGCCTGGTATTTCAACACCCGCTCCTTCTCGTCCTGCCAGGTGTGTCGCTCCTGGTCGAAGTTGAGGGCCTGGCGCTCGCGTTGCTGCCGCTCGAGGCGCAGGGCGGCCTGCAGCTGCTCCAGCTGTCTGCGCAGCTCGCCAGCCTCGTCCCAGTGAGCGTCCTGCTGCCGCTGCTGGGCCTCCTGACAGAGCTGGGCCTCGTGGCGCAGCTGGGCCTCGTGGCGGAGTTGGGCTTCGTGGCGGAGGTGAGCGTCCTGCCGCATCTGCATGTCCTGCTGCATGTGGGCATCCTGACGCTGCTGCTGTTGCCACTGCGCTTCCTCGCGTTGCCGCTGAGCCTCCTGCCTCTGGGCTTTGGCTTCGTCACTCTGAAGACTCAGCAGCGTGTCGGCCGTAGGGAGGAGGGAGTTGGTTGACGGATCGCCGGGCGTTCGCGGACAGTGGACCATTCCCCAGGGTGGCAACAGGCCCGCAGCAGCTAAGTTTGGGCTCATGACAACCTCGGCTCCTCTGCTGACTTCATTCAGAGCTCGTTTTAGACTCAGCACCTCTACCTCGAAAACACCCAGCTTCTCTCGAAGGATGGACACCTGGAGGAAGGAAAGATCAAGTTGAGTGCTATTCTCTTGAAGCAAAGTGTCCAATTCATTTTTGCCACAGGCCACACTGTAGTTCTGATTTTCCGAGGGCGCCGTTATGCCTGAAAACCAGATAAATGTATAATCACCTCATCATATACATGTACTACTAAAACCCAACATATTTGAACTTCATTATTTGCAAATTCGAAGATTTTTTGTGAACTTATCTCTGTTATCCATTGAAAAAAAAATAGAAGAGCTATTTGCTTTTTTGTGCTCAGGCCAAAGCAATAAAAGTAATACCGTAATTTCTCATGTTTCTCATTCTCTGGAAATGTGCGAAGTTCCATCCTGTTTCAAACACTCCACCATCATTCCAGTCCCCAAGAAACCTGCAATCTCGGGTCTGAATGACTACAGGCCTGTCGCTTTGACATCTGTGGTCATGAAGTCCTTTGAACGTCTCGTGCTGGACCACCTCAAGAGTGTCACAGGTCCCCTGCTGGACCCCCTGCAGTTTGCCTACCAAGCGAACAGGTCTGCGGATGATGCAGTCAACATGGGACTGCACTTCATCCTAGAACACCTCGACAGTGCAGGGACCTACGCGAGGTTATGTCCTCTCTCCGCTGCTCTTCTCTCTCTACATGAACGACTGCACCTCAGCGAACCCGACTGTCAAACTCCTGAAGTTTGCAGATGAAACCACTGTCATCGGCCTCATCAAGGACGGTGACAAGTATGCATATCGACAGGAAGCGGAGCGGCTGGAGCTGTGGTGCGACCGACACAACCTGGAGCTGAACACGCTCAAGACTGTAGAGATGATCGTGGACTTCAGGAGGCATCCTTCGCCACAGCTGCCCCTCACGTTGTCCAGCTGCCTTGTGTCAACCGTTGAGACCTTCAAGTTCCTGGGAATTACAATCTCTCAGGACCTGAAGTGGGCGACCAACATCAACTCCGTCCTCAAAAAGGCCCAGCAGAGGATGTACTTCCTGCGGCTTCTGAGACAGCACGGCCTGCCACCGGAGCTGCTGAGACAGTTCTACACAGCGGTCATCGAATCGGTCCTGTGTTCTTCCATCACAGTCTGGTTTGGCGCTGCTACGAAAAAGGACAAACTCCGACTGCAACGGGCAATCAAAACTGCTGAAAGGATTGTCGGTACCCCCCCTACCGACCCTTGAGGACTTGCACGCTGCCAGAACTAAGACAAGGACGTGCAAAATCCTCTCGGACCCTCCGCACCCCGGTCACCGGCTCTTCCAGCTCCTTCCCTCAGGTAGGCGCTACCGATCAATGCAAACTCGAACGAGCAGACATTCCAACAGCTTCTTCCCTCTTGCAATCAACTTGTTAAACAGCTAACCTGTAATTCCATTACAACAAGCTGGCAATTTTTTGACTTGAGTTCATTGTCACATTTCTGTGGGGCCAATTATGTATTACTCGTGCACTCACTGTAGTTGTCTCGCCATGCTGCACTATTTGCATAAACTGGCCACTCATGCCAGAGTAGCATCTGCTCCATTTGCACACTGATTGAGAAGCATCTGTAACATTTGCACAACCAACATTGTCCCAGATGATCGCACTACTCGTCACATTAAACCGCATACACTCCTTGAAGTCTCAGCGCCCTTTGCACAATGGTCATTGCACCGGACTATTGCAATATTAGTCATTCGAACTGCTCAAAGTGCAGTTCAAAATGAAGAATCTTGTAATAACTTACTTAGCTGTTTGAAGTTTTAATGTGGTAAAAACACAACTGATAAATGCACGCAGTTAACATTTTAAGACAATCGTTCTCAATTTAGATGACCCTCTACTTATTGCATAAAGTGCACATATGCATATTTTATCTATATAAGCTTCTTATAAACTCATCCGGCATGAAAGATCAAATTGTTTTTGGCTTTGGCTGAATGTTGTTCAATTCCCATTTCGACTTGCTCCTCTTACTCCTTCCCAGCAAGGGTTTTATGGATTAGAATTTCAATTATTTGGATTTACTGGGAACCTTCTTGAACCAGCAGTTGCACTTATTGGAAATTATTTTTTTGTGTTTTGTTCCCTTCTTTGCCCGCATAGGCATGAAATTTAAGATTGTCTTGAGTACAGGGTAAAATATTTGTTTGTTTCTCATTGATTGAAAAGCACTGCATCTTACTGAGAGGTGTTTCTAATATTTAGCTAAATACATACACTCAAGTTTACAAAAAGTTGTTTTCCATCATAATGCAGTAAGTGAAATTGGAACTCGCCTCCGACAGAGTCCTCCTCAGGTCCGCCTCGCACTTCTCCAGCTCCAGACCTTTGGTGCTGTAGGACTCCTTCAGTCCGAGCATGGCCTCCTCCTGCTCCCTCAGCTGGGCATTGAGCTCTTTGAGCTGGCCCCTCAGAGCCACCATCTCCCCCGCCCGCTGCGTTACCTCTGCCTGGCTTTCCCTCAGCTGCTGCTTCAGCAGGGAGATCTCGCCGGCCTTCTGACACACCTGCCACATCAGCGGAGAAAGAGAGGTTGAGTTTTTAGTGTCTTATTCCATTTCTATGAGCACTCTACAGGGCGGAATATCTGAAAACTGAAAACTTACAGATGCAAGCATTTTCACGCACTCTCCATTTTCATGAAACTTTATATTGACACAGCTGCTGCTATTCTTTGTCACTACACCTGCAGGAAGTCTACAAGTCTAATGTGGTGATGATTATGGGAAACCATGACACTTTAAAAAAAAATTAGTATTAAGGTACAGTTATGACATTGTCTCATTTTAGGTCTGTGATGATGGACTGACATGGATGACATGGGTTCTCTTGCCTGACCACTAGGCTTGAACCTTGTCTCCACTGACGTAGTGTTCCAGGTGATTGTATGTGCTTAGTGGAGGTGTTTACTCTCTTAATCTGTAGTCGTGCTTATTTATCAGTTACTCGCCGCTTTAACGCGGTTTCCAATTGAACTGCGAGACAGTGAAAATTGCTACGATTTTCTTGTTTTGAAGTTTAGACTTCTTTGTCTTTGATGCTGGATGCTTACATTCTTCTGTTTCACTGTGATGATCCATTTATTAGTTAAGTTGCCATATACGTCACTAACCTCTTATTAATCCTAACCTATGTTTAGTATGTGTACAGGGCCACAAAATAACCTTTGTTGTGAATTGGTGTTTTACAAATAAAATGAAGTTGAATATTTGGTGGAACTGAATATAAATATTGTGTGTCAGACTGTATGCATTACAGTGGAACTTCCAAAGTCGAATTCCGAAAGCTGGACAATTTGTAGTTCAACCAACGTATGGTCAAGCAATATATGGTAAAGACAGTCAAACAAGTTTAAAGGAGTTTAATCTCAAGAGTTAAGTGTTTCTTATGATAAACACTTTATTGAACAATCAGAACCACAGAATGGATTGCGTTCGACTTTGGAGGTTGGGTCAAGTGCTCATAAATCTTACCTCCCACTTGGTCTCCTCCAGACGTGGTAATATGTCAGCCTGCTCCTTCCTGTAATCCAGACACTTTCGCTCCAGCTCCTCTCGCTGGGCAAGCAGGGCAGCCATCTCCTCCTGGAGCCTCCTCTTGTCTTGGGACAAACGGGTTATCTGGGCCTGCAGGGCGGTCTGCGAACGCTGTGCACGCCGCGTAACCTGCAGATGATTACACAGTAATTGTTGTGGCCATTTTGCCGTAAAAAGAGATTTTATGTGTTGCGCATCAGTGCCGGTGCCTTTAAATGACTAGTTGGAGGCTTCAAGAGTGGGTCATCATGACATTACGATGCAGATGCAACTCACATGAACTGCATCTGCGTCACACACCAAACGTAATTCTCTCGACATAAGTCAACATGTTCAATAATTTGCCTTGAAGGAGGGAACCCAGACTGTGCAGCGACATTTTAAGGACAGTGGTGGGAGTCAAGAGGATGCAGTGAGGTCACCTGCTGCAGGCGCGTGGCATAGTTCTGTCTCAACTCATCCATCTGTCGCTCCCACACGCGCTGCTTCTCCTCAAACACCTGAATGATGGCGGCTTCACTTTGGTCCAAGTTGCGGCGCATGTGCTGCACCTAGCGGGCGAGCGAGTTATTTGGAAATATTATAATACACTTTAACGGAAGATAGGAGAAGATAGTAAATTTCTTAGCTTTGGATTTGTAGCATTAGATTTGTTGGTTTAGCAATACTACAACCCCAATTCCAATGAAGTTGGGACGTTGTGCTAAACATAAATAAAAACAGAATACAATGATGTGCAAATCAAGTTCAACCTATATTTAATTGAATACACTACAAAGACAAGATTTTTAATGTTCAAACTGATAAACTTGATTGTTTTTAGCAAATAATCATTAACTTGGAATTTTATGGCTGCAACACATTCCAAAAAAGCTGGGACAGGGTCATGTTTACCACTGTGCTACATCACCTTTTCTTTTAACAACATTCAATAAACGTTTGGTAACTGAGAACAGTAATTGTTGAAGCTTTGAAGGTGGAATTCTTTCCCATTCTTGCTTGATGTACAGCTTCAGCTTTTGAACTTTGCGTCCATAACAGTCCGGATGGTTCTTTTCCTCTTTGGCCCGGAGGAGATGTCCACAATTTCCAAAAACAATTTGAAATGTGGATTTTTCCAATTTGCATCAGTAAATCTTAGGTGAGCTCGGGCCCAGAGAAGCCGGTGGCGATTCTGGGTGTTGTTGATAAATGGCTTTTGCTTTGCACAGTAGAGTTTCAAGTTGCACTTACGGATGTAGCGCCAAACTTTATTGACTGACATTGGTTTTCTGAAGTGTTCCTGAGCCCATGTGGTAATATCCTTTACATATCGATGTCGGTTTTTGATGCGGTGTCGCCTGAGGGATCGAAGGTCACGGGCATTCAATGTTGGTTTTCGGCCTTGCCGCTTACATGCAGTGATTTCTCCAGATTCTCTGAACCTTTTGATGATATTATGGACCGTAGATGATGAAATCCCTAAATTCCTTGCAATTGTACATTGAGGAACATTGTCCTGAAACTGTTCGACTATTTTCTCACGCACTTGTTCACAAAGAGGTGAACCTCGCCCCAGCTTTGCTTGTGAATGATAATTCAGGGAAGCTCCTAATTATAGCTCCTTTTATACCCAATCATGGCACCCACCTATTCCCAATTAGCCTGTTCACCTGTGGGATGTTCCTGACTGGTGTTTGATGAGCATTCCTCAACATTCTCAGTCTTTTTTGCCACCTGTCCCAGCTTTTTTGGAACGTGTTGCAGCCATAAAATTCTAAGTTAATGATTATTTCCTAAAAACAATAAAGTTGATCAGTTTGAACATTAAATATATTGCCTTTGTAGTGTATTCAATTCAATATAGGTTGGACATGATTAGCAAATCATTGTATTCTGTTTTTATTTATGTTTAACACAACGTCCCAACTTCATCGGAATTGGGGTTGTATATGAGTTATCTATCACTCTATAAAAAGGCAGAGTATAGACTGACAAGTTTGTACAGCATGCAGTTAAATGTTGTTCAGAACCATTTACAAGTCTGTGCATGACAATCACCATTTTAAACAATATTAGGGCAAAAACTAAAATTCAATTTGAAAGTTACAGGCACCTGCTCCTTGAAAACCAAAATGGAATGGTACCTGAATTAATGTGATTCCTAGCACCTGAATTACTCCTACGTTTTATTGTTTTACTGGCATGCTGTGGGGAAGGTCATTAAAACAAGACTTTTGCACAATACTGTGTCCGTTAATATGGAGTGTCCCATTCAAATAAAGGTATAAATGGAAAGAAAAAATAAACCACGTGAAGTGCCTTTGAGAGACTTTTGATGCAATTTGGTGTACTGGATGAGTCAATATCACCATTCGGTGGCTTTGACACGTCCCTATTTCATCCCCCAAAGGTTTGGGCTTTTCCATTGAACTTCGTATTCATTATTTTGAGTAGATGTTGATCTTGCTGACAGGGTGGACATGTTTTGGGGGCTAATTTTAGCATTTAATGAGCACATGGTGGACCTTCACTCAGCTACATGTTTCAGTTAAAGTTGACTACTGTTTAACAAGTATTTAGAATTTCTGAAAGGTTTTTATATCAAATGGATAATTTACTATGACAGAGTGGACATATTAAGCTTGACAAGATCCAGCTACATGCATCATTTGATGAAAATTATGAAACATAAGTGTACATTTTTTTTCTGCAACTATCCACTGTTTCAGTCTCCATTGAAGAAGAAGAAGAAGAAGAAGAATCACATGCAAAATGTTCAATATGACTATAAAAATAGAATATACATGATTAAAATGACTCTTTTCAGAATGACATTGATTCTGATGAAGACACCAAAGGCACTTTATCGTGATTTTGACCTGTATATGAATGAAATTAGGGTAGCATAGTGGTTCACATTGCTGCCTTTCACACAGCCAGGCTCAATTCAATATCAATGCTTCAACCACAATCGCCCTATGATTGACAGATGATCAGTCCAGGGTGTTGTCAGCTGTTATACGCTCAAATTTATATTCAGTTGAACCAAGTTATACCTTACCTTAATACTGCTGTAGGGCAATTGACCTGCAGGGACCAACACCTGCATGTACTGACCTCTTGCTCTTTCTCCCACAAGCGGTCCTCCAGGTCCTGGATGATGTCATCCGAGGAAGGGGAGGGGCGTAATGGTCCCGGTGCATCACTCATGTGACTCAGCCTCTGATAGGACGAGGAGCTCTTCCCCGACGAAGATCGACCGCTGTCTGACGCACAAAGCCCGTTCTGGAGGAAAAACGAGGGTAAAAAATGCATATAACCATTCTGATGCCATGTAGGGATGAAGGTTTGTTTGAGTGCCTACCTGGTAGCCAGGCTTTTCTAACTTGTCCAAGCCCGCTGCCGCCCCAACCATGCCCAACCTGTTGATGTGGCTTGTGGAAGCACTCAGCGGCCCCAATACAGCCGGGGGTCCACAGCCAGAGCCCGAAGCCGTGTAGGTGGGCAGGCTGGTCAGAGAGTTCCTGCCAGAGTCGGACATACCCCCCTGAACCACCTCATTGGGATTTCCCACACCCTCACCTCTGCTGACCCTCACCGGGCTTTCCTGGTCCAGGAGGAGGGCCTCCGGCACCTCTCCCGACTCTCCCCCTCCACCATCCCTGCCTCTCCTGCCGCCTCTTCCCTCACCGAAGCCTTCGCCCCTCGTCTCGCTCTTGCCCTCGCTCCCAGCCCCGCCCGCCTGGCCCACCAGGTTCTGCATGGAGTGGAAACTCTTCGGAACCACCGGTTTGAAGGCGGACGGACGAACGAGGCCGGAGTCTCTCTGCATTGCCTGGGAAATACCATAACATATGTGAATGAGTATAAAACTAAAGGAGAAACTGATGCATTCAATTATCCATTTTCTATTGCACTTGTCCAGAATTAATGGAAGCTGGAGCCTATCCCTGCAAACTTCATCACCTGTCACTCACTGTACTGACACAAAGACGGAAACTATTTACATTCCTAAATATGGACAATGTTTCTTCAGTGAACATACCTTACTCACAAAAAGTTTTTGCTCATACTATGTTTTTGGACTGAACGATGAAGCTACAATTCAAACCTACAATTGTTGTAAAACTACACTATTGAAGACATCGGAGGTTTTTTTTCAAGGGTTAGCTGTGTTTACTTGTTTTACAAAGTTTAGATATAGATATAATTTTGCTTAACTGAAGGAATATATATATATATATATATATATATATATATATATATTGTTACTTTTTTATTGTTCGTTTTTTCAAGCCTGGTTTTTAGCAGTATGAGACGAACGGCTCGATGACCCTTCAGCTCAAGTGACTAGTAAAAGACTGGTATTGACTGGTAAGGGTATTGGGAAGTACCTGCTCCAGTTTTCCTGACACCGCCATGATTTTGGGTGGGTTGTGTCCCGCTTGGTTGTTCTCAGCGTCGGTTCTGGCGGCTACCATCTCTCTGTGTTGATGCTGGTTCACCCCAACACCGTTCTTCTCGTTGGCGCCTCGGCCCACGACGTTCCCGCACACGTCCAGACCGGCGGCCTGCATCTCTCTCTCCAGTCGTTCCCCCTCCAGCCTCTCCCGTTCCCTCTCCCTCTCTCTTTCCCGTTCTCGCTCCCGCTCCCTTTCGATCTTCTCCCTCTCGATCCTCTCCCTCTCCCTCTCCCGGGCTCTCTCCCGTTCTCTCTCCCGCTCTCGTTCCAGCCTCTCCCTCTCCACCCGTTCCCGCTCTCTCTCCCTGTTCCTCTCACGCTCTCGCTCCCTATCCAACCTCTCCCGGTCCCAGTCTCGGTCCCGGTCCCTGTCTCTCCCCCGTTCACGTTGCCTCTCCCTTTCCCACTCCCTCCTGATAGCCGCGTTGCCGCACTCCAGCTGGCTGTTGTTGTTGGCCGCCGCCATGGTACATTCCGTGTTGGTGGTGGAGGCCGTTTCGGTCGGCCGGTCGGTACAGGTCCCGGTGCTGATACTAACGCTCCCTCGCTCGTCGCTAGAGGCCGTCCCGTCGGATATAGTGGCGGCGGGTCGGGGCAGACGCTCTGCGCTGCAGCTGCGGTCACCAGGGCAACGCCGTGAGAGAGGAGGGGCGCGGGGCAGCGTGGTCCTCGTGCCAACGGACTTCATTGCAAATTCCTGCTCGCCTGCCACCCCACTGCCAACACTGCCCATAGTGTGGGGGTCAAAGGTCAGGGGTTAGAGGTTAGGAGTCAGGTTTGGGGAGGGTCACAGAAACATTTGGATGCAGTGTGGGTCATCACAACCTAATGCAGGTAGTGGGAGCACACACACTAGAGGAACACAGAGAAATGAGAGGTGTTATACAATATTGTTATTGCATTCATAGAATTAGATGCAGACGACTAAACGGAGAGCGGACGTGATTTGTTGGGCGTTGACTGAATGAATTTGAATTATTAAGGCCTCGCGTTATTATGTGACAAAAATATGTTTGACGCAGACAATTCTGCAAACATTTGGAAACAGGAGGAACAAATTTAGCAACTGCTGCTATAAGGGGTGGCTAAATTAACAAATCGAGGCAGAATATTCTCTTTACGCCACATGTTTACTCCACATGGGGGCAATATGTTTCATGTTTAAACTGTAATAATAATCTTAATCCAGCACTGTGCTCATAAATTTACATACCATTCTTTGAAGAAAATATGAGCAAAACTTTTTTTTTTTTTCAGAGAAGCCTATATTTCAGCTGAAATTATTTTTATCTTTCTATTTACATCCCGAACAATCTTCATCGAAGTTATGGCTGAAATTTTATGTTGCTCTGCCTGACCATGGCTTGTTTTCAACAGAATCCCTTCTTTTCCGCTTCTTTATCAGACATTGAACACTACCCATTGACGTTTTCACATCTTTAGATATATTTTTTTGTACTATTTTCCTGATATTTAAAGTTCAACTGCCTTCTTTTGTTTACATTTGACAGTTCCAGTTCAGTGCAGGCCTGGATGAAATGTACATTTGGTTTCTCAAGCGCTTAGAAACTCATTAACTACACTGACGCCAATGAAAACAGTCAAAAGTGTGGAAACTTACCTTTAATAGCCATTTAAACCTGCGTATGTCAATATGTGGGTATTATCAGTCCATAAATTCAAGTGCCCTTTGGGAGAATTTCAGTTAATTATTATTTAAAAATCATGCGATAGAAAATGGCTTTAGCAGTTCAGACAATTTTCTGCATGATCTGTTATATCTTCCAGAAAATTGCCAATATTTCACTATTTCTTCCAGGGTATGTCAATTTATGGGCACAGCTGAATATAAAATCATACGATTAGGCGCTTTTACATAAAACAGTAAATATGAAATAATGTTCCACACTCGATGCAAGCACTATAATCTGATTTACCATAATGGCTGTGTTTGTAACTACGCAAATATAATAACGCTCAGTTTAAACGTACGGCGTTGGCGCGACTAACTCAACAATATGCTTATTGTTGGTTGTCGTTTGCAACGGTGTACAGTACAATTGCACTACTTCATCCTGAGATGTGCCTCAAATAGCATGTCTCAATAGCACCTTCTTTATATACACGAGTGGATGCAGGTGCACTTAATGTTATGGTAGCTGAGTGTAAAAGCCATTTAAGATGGATATTATCACACGTAAACATGCACAGCCACGAAACAAGTATGAATGTTACATACAGTATCGTCACTTCCTCTTGGGTGACTGTAGTAGCAGTAGTAGTAGTAGTGGAATAGTGTCTATATAGGTGCCTCGGTGGTTATCTCCCTCCACTCACGACCCCCCCCCCCCCCCCTTTTCTCTGCATCCCTGGGCGGCAAGGGCGGCTTTATAGCAGCATCCGCATCGAGCTCTCATTGCACCGCGCTTCCAACGCACTCACTAGGCCGCGTGCAGGCTGCAGCCCCACGCGTGAAATCCCGAACTCCCTTGTCTCATCCGAATCAAATCCACGGGCCTCGTTGACATTGACGGGCGTTCAAACGCACCACCTCTTGATTATTATTATGATTACTATGATGATGATGATGATTATTATTATTTTATACCCCTCCCCACCTTATAGCGACCAGCGAGGCGCTCCGTCGTCACAGGCGATACTCACTATTTTTTGTTTTTTTGTTTTGTTTTGCGGGCTTTGCCTTGTTGTTCCGCGGTCAGTCCCGCTTCCCGTGGGCCCCGATCATCTTGCGATGCCGCCGCGCGTCGGTGGGGCTCGGGATGCCGTCCTCGACCGCTGTCAGCGTCGGATGCTGATGATGGAGTCGCTCGGTTTGATACGCGCATCAGCTGAGAGACACACACCCACCTCTGGACCCGCCCCTCCGGCTGCATGATGCAAACGCCCCCTTTTGGCATCCGGCCAGTCGGTGCTCGCTCACGGGAGAATGGCTTTGGATGGATGGGATGGATGGATGGATGGAGAAACAAATTAGATGGGCAAATTATTTCCAACTGCAGTGGTGACAACATCTATCATAATGAGACGTGTGGCTGGTATTTTGTCTCTGTGTCTATGATAAGATATTAAGTAACCAAAATACTTAATTTGATGCTGTGCAGTTTTACGCCACTGCAAACTACGACCAATAATAAATTGAATCAGTATGACGTAATAGCAAATTTGCATCGAAAAATACTGCATGGTTTCCACACAGATGCGTTCTCGTCAGTTGACCACAAGAGGGCGCCGTGGTCTTTAAAATACAGGTCATTTGGGCCCTCAGCTCATGTCATTGTGTTTTTCTGCCTACTGAAAATATTTTTTTCCCCCTAAAGAGTCCAGTATCACTTGGGGATTTACGTCCCTCATTTTATTTGTCACAATTCACTGTAGAATATTTTTACCATATGAAAGCGTAGCAGGCTCAAAATGTTGCCGCACGATCCCCGATTTGTAGTGTGAAAAATCATTCAAAGGTTAAGAGTTGTCGAAAAGGACACGTGAGCATTTGACTATCCTCAGTGGAGCTCATATTATCTTGAGACATAGTATCAGATCTGTGGTTATTCGCATAAAACCGGAATAAACCCCCCTAAAGTGGTCCTGCAATAATGCATTACAGCAATGATGAGGAAAGATAAAACGCAAGTGGACACATACCGATAATCGGACCCGATTTCAGCATTATTCCTCTCTCGATCAAAGTTAGCAAAGGCCCGATTGTCGGAAGTCTCCGAAAGATTATACTGAGCGATTACGCTGTTCTGTGTTGCGTTTCGACTGATCTTTCCTTCCCGATCTGTTCGGAAAACGGTCTGGGCCAATAATCGTAAATGTTAAACCTGTTTAATATTTAAATTGCAAATGCTTACGCTCCTAACAAGGAAAAGAGTTACCGGATAAACTAGCAACAGTCTTCTTCAACTACTACTACCCTCTCTTCTTTGGATGCCATGCAGCATCACGCTGCCTTTCACTGGTCAGTTTTGGCACTATGACAGACTTCTGGTTTAGAGAAGGACACAATAATCGGTATGTGTGTGGCCTGTGGTGTGCTGTATTAGTCACCTCGATTACAATTCACACTATGAGAACTGTAAGCACACACATGGTCATTTTGTCCCTCCTTGTGTGGGGTTTCTTACATTGAAAAAAGTAGTAGATAGGGTTTAGTTCAACTCTAACCGTTGCAAATCCGATGCTGTCCCCTTCCTTTGTATTTAATCTGAAATATTAAACTGGTTTCCAACATAAAAACTTACCAAGACTTGAAGTGTTCAAGTCTTGTCAGTGTGAAATGTAGAGCACGAAATCCCTTCATGCTGCCTGTTTACGGGGGCCTGTACAAATATGCAGTGCTTACGTTTATCTCATGAGTAAAAGCTCTCCTGTCCTGCCCCCTCGTTTTCATTACAGCTTTGACCATTCAACAAGGTAGTAGTCGCAGTCGTAAACACGTCTGGAGTTCTTCTTGCAAGTGGAAGCACTTTGGGACGGTGCATGTGCATCATCACAAGAGCCTCGAAGGGATTCGGACGGGCACTTGCACACCTTGTAAGTAGTTGACTTACTCGGGGGAAAGAAAACCTAAAAGAAGAGACAATGTCATGTGTTCTTCCAGGCGTCAGGCTACCTCAAGCCGGGCTCCGTGCTGTTGCTGGTGGCTCGCTCCAGGAGCTGAAGGAGGAACTGCTGCAAAGCCTCCAGGACGTCCAGGACCTGACCATTTACTGTACGGCAGCAGACCTGAGCACAAAAGAAGGCGTGGAGGACACCGTGAACGTGGCAGGACGGCAAAGCATCAAAGAAATAGAACATGTGCTTCTTGTCAATAATGCTGGTGAGGCTTACATAGATGTGGAAGACCACGTTGTATCCCACCAGAAATCTTCGATAGAGCTTCCCAACCATAATTGCTTGACCAAGTGATATGTTGCATTAATTCTTCAACCATAAAGTCTCCTGAATTTGTCTAAATGGAAGAAGGAGCTGCTCTATTTTTCACTATATAAACATGGAAATCCAACCAATTTTCTTGGATTAACAATTTCCAATCAATGAATGACTATGAATTTAGCACGTTCGTTTTTGAAGATGACGATGAATACTGATGATAACTTTATTTTAAATAGACATGATATTGGAAAATTATCCTAAAATAAAAAAAGTGAAAATAGTGATGTGTAACATTAAAAAAAATACAAATTAAACATGAATTCCAACTTGAAATTATTTTAAAAAAAATATTTTAATAATAATCATAATATTTTTTTAAAGAACAGGTGGGCATTCAAATAAATTTTTTTAAATCATTTGAAAATGAATTACTCAGATTTTAGAAACTGTGCCATAAATATGCAACAGTGTAGTACAAGTGCGTGTGCTTTTCCGATAATTTTTTTTCTAACTAAATTTCTTCTCTAACTAGAAATGATTTTACTGCAAGTGTCTTAATATTAATTGTGTTGTTGTGGTTTTGCTTTAAATAGGGAAAAGAAAAAAGAGACATGAGACCACAACGCCTGAGCTGTTGACTTTCACATCTTTCCATCCAAACCGAATCTCATTACAAATGTATATGAGCGTGGCAGCATGTGATGCTGGTACCATGACTTCAGATTTAAAAAAAAAAAAATGTTTTTCTTGCCGCCAGCCTCGTTGGGCGACATCTCCCCGTTCGAGAGCTTCACAGAGCTGGACAGGGTCAATTCCTACCTGGCCCTTAATGTTAGCGCCGTGCTGACGCTGACCGCGGGAGTGTTGCAGGCCTTTCTGCCGAGAGCCGGACTGCGATGGAGCGTGGTCAACTGCTCCTCAATGTTTGCGCTGCAGGCGCAGCCCTCCTGGGTGCTCTACTGCACCGCCAAAGCGGCCAGGGAGATGATGTTCAGGGTGCTGGCAGCTGAGAATCCCAACGTCAAAGTGCTCAGCTACGCGCCGGGTACGTCGTACTTGCTTTTTGCCAATAAGAATAGACAATACAGTATTCATCCTCTATATTGAGGTTCATCCTTTGGAACATCGCGCTTAAAAAAAACCCCAAAAAACAATTATTTATTTATTTGAAGAATGTGGAAGGGGTAAAACTAAGGATTTTATTTTATTTTGTGCAAAATTTACACTTATTTCGGGTGGGTCTCAACTACTATATAAAGGTATCTTGTGATATTTTCTCTTCTTACCTTCCAGGGCCAATGGACACAGAGATGCAGGAAAAAATTCAAAGGCTGACCGGCATCCAGTATCATTTGTACCCATGCCAGGAATCTGCAACCAAGCTGATGAGAGTTCTTTTAGACAATGACTTTGCCACAGGCTCGCACCTTGATTTCTTCGAGTTGTGATCTCAACCTCGTGTTTGTTATCAGTGCTTTAGCATGACGAGTGGACAAAGGGGACCACATTTTCAGGCTGTGCGACATGTCTGATGGTGACCCTTGCAATCCATGCCACGCCACAGCATATTACTCACTGTTTGAAATAAAATGAATACAAGATGTATGTATGAAAGAATCTTTTACATAAAAGCGGTGCGACATGTTATTTCTTTGGATTTTATTTTATAACATTTAGGGAAAAAGGCAGTGCAATGATCCCCAAGATGATTCCAATCTTTTTTAAGCTTTGGTTCCAATGGCTCGTATGTCTCCCTCACAGTTCTGGGGTTCTGGGTTTGAGTTTGGACTCTGGAGTTCCTGTGTGAAGTTTTCATCTTCTCCCTGTGCATTAGTGGGGTTTCTCCGGGTACTTCACTGACCTTCCACATCCCAAAAACACACGTTACGTTCAGTGAAGATCGGGGCTGTCCAAACTTTTTGCAGATGAAACCCAATTCAGTAATAGATTAACAAATGTTAAGCAGTTAAACATGCATCCATCCATTTTCTGTACCGCTTATCACCACTAAGGTCGGGGGCGTGCTGGAGCCTATCCCAGATGTCTTCAGGCGAGAGGCGGGGCACACCCTGAACTGGTCGCCAGCCAGCCGCAAGGCACATAGAAACAAACGAACCATTGGCACCCACATTCACAATTTAGAGTCTTCAATCAACCTACCACGCATGTTTTTGAGATGTGGGAGGAAACCGGAGTACCCAGAGAAAACCCACGCAGGCACGGAGAGAACATGCAAATATCCATCCATCCATCTATGAAAACTAAAAATAAACAGATGCACAGACAAGTCTTAGTGTGGTGTTATCAGTTAAAAAGCACAGTTATTAGTATCACTCTGATATCTACATTTTATATACATTTTAAAAAATGCGCAATATCTTGGAACACTGAACTTTATTTAGAATTTTAACAAATTTCGGTGATCCAATCCATGTTGTGAATTTTGCTGTTCAGCTCCTTGTTAGATAACAGCGAGTTATGTTAAAATGTACTGAAACATCGAACAGTTGGATATGTGCATTCAAAAGTTTTAGGGAAGGTCAAATTACGTTCACCCGTATAGGTTATAGTGCGTTTTATGAGTAGTGCAGTTTAATTCAGCATTTAAATAGCCCAAAGTAGCAAAACATATTTTTCATTCATCCATTCATTTTCTGAGCCGCTTCTCTCCTCACGAGGGTCGCAGGCGTGCTGGAGCCAATCCCAGCTATCATCAGGCAGGAGGCGGGGTACACCCTCAACTGGTTGCCAGCCAATCGCAGGGCACAAATAAACAAACAAACAAACATTCGCACTCACATTCACACCTACGGGCAATTTAGAGACCTGGGGGGTGGGTGTCTATACGTTGTGTTGCGTGTGTCAATCTTCTCGCAGCTGTCCAATATCACCTCAGAATCCTGACAGACAGGAACAAGTGAGGGACAAAAATAACCCTGTGGAACATGGCACCTACCAACTCATAGGGGCCATGGGGGTCTTCCTGTCTGTTAAGTATACACATGCATACATACACCAAAAAACATGAATGGTTCACACTGAATGAGGGTGCGTTACAGATGAGTTGCGATCGTATTTCTAGACATTTTGACAAATGTTTCCGACAAGAGATGTCGCATTCGTCAGACAAAAAGACCCCCGCGTTTGTGGTCCAGCTGCACAAGTTGTTGGCTATTTTAGTACCTTTGCTATGCAGTGTGTGGTTGTCTTTTTAGAAGAAGAGGGTTGGTGTTTGGGATTAAGAAACAGTCCAGCCCCTAACTGACCACTTAGTCCCCCGCCACCAGTGAGACGCTCCTTTCTTTCCTCCGCCACTGGATACAGCGTCTGTGCTCTAGCGTCCTACGAAGCAGTGCCGCAGCCATGGAGAATGTGACCATATTCGACTCACCTGGGAAGGGGAGGGGTCTGAAGGCTAACAAGGAATTTTGGGCCGGGGACGTCATCTTTTCCGAGCCCAGCCTCGCAGCTGTTGTCTTTGACAGGTACAAACTTCGGGGGAGGCGGCACAAGTATATCTTTTATTCCTTTGATTCCAAAATAACACTACAATCGCATGGTCTGATCACAAGCTTTTTAATTGATTTTTTAAAATGTTATTTTATTGCCATCTAATCAGGTGCGGGTATTTTCGAGGCCTAATTTATTGTGTTCACACATGAAAGAATGCAGTCACCACAACTATAGAATTTTGGTAAATATTCCTTATATTTTCTATACCTTTCCACTCTGATAAATCACACTATACGGAACCGTGAAGTGTGTGGTGTCCAATTAATTCGAAGTTACCAAATATGGTTCCTTGCTTTATACAATATACATGAATAAAGTTGACGGTGATTGTCAAACTGCAGTACGACTACTTAGTGATTGTGAACGAATTACTGAATTAAATATAAGTTAAATTTACAACATTTAAAACATGTAATACAAGCAAACATACTGTATTGGAATAAAGCTCATAGCTATTCATACAGCCTGTTTAAACGTCTCTTTTAAAGTACAGTACATTTTGTACTTTTCATGTAAATTTTTTTTTTTACTTTACAAGTAGTATAGCACTTTTTTTAAAGTACAATTCAATTACGTTTAAGTACAGTATAATATAGTATTTTTTAATCCAAATTTTAGCACAATTTTTAATTCACTTTTACAGTACAAATATTTTTCTGATTGAGTCGTTATTTAAGTGCAGTTTATTTATTTTTACTTTTGCTGCCAGAATGCATAAAGTGGCAGTAGCTTGCAATAATAAAAATGCTTTTTATGAATTAACCTCCTCATTTTTTGATGAACACATACTGCATTGTAGTGGTACTTGGAGAGCCAAGTATTTTTTAGGGAGTACTTCGTGCAAAGGTTGACTGCCTGTAACTGCTTTTTATTTCTATTGTCCTGTCAAGTATGGCGTCATCTATGAACGTCCTCAGATATTAGCATACCGAACATGAAAAAAATGGGACCAAAAAAAAAAAAAATACTCAAAGTGGATCTTGATCCTGGGAGAGATGAATGGACAGCGTATCTACCATAACGCCATCCGTTGTTTGCAGTCTCGCAGAGCGCATCTGCCACAGCTGTTTCCGCAGACAAGACAAACTGCAGAGATGCGGCCAGTGCAAGTTCTCTCACTACTGCGACCGCACCTGCCAGCGAGCAGGCTGGGCCGAACACAAGCAAGAATGCGCCGCCATCAAAAACTACGGCAAGGCGCCCAATGAGAACATTCGGTGAGTTAAAAACATTATTTCCTGTAGTTTAAGTAAAGGCGTGAACGTTAGTGTGAATGGTTGTTTATCAATATGTGGATGGTAACCAGTCCAAGGGGTACACCATCCAAAACTCAGCTGGGATAGTGTCCAACTCACCTGCGGCCTTCATGAGATCAAGTTCTACGAAAAATGGATCGTAATCGGATGATCAAATCATTCCGCGTGCAGTGGTCGTCTACAGAAAGCCTTCGGTTTTGTCTTGCAAAGGTTTGCGGAAGTGAATCAAATTGCCGTTGTCCCCTTCGGTGCAGCTTGGTGGCTCGCATCGTGTGGCGTCTGGACAAGGAGGGCGACGTGGTGTCCGACACGCAGCTGACCACGCTGGACCAGCTAGAGGACCACATCGAAGACATGCAAGAGGACGAGCTGAAGGAGTTCAAAGTGGACGTCCACAACTTCCTGGACTACTGGCCTCGCAACAGCAAGCAGCACACCAGCGATGTCATCTCGCACGTCTTCGGACTGGTGCGTGTTCATGTGTTTTATTTCCGTGTTGACATGACCACAAAAACAAAGTTAATATTTCTTTGATCAGAGTGATAACTGAGTGCTCACAAAAAGCCCTGTCATAACAATAAGGTATTAATGATAATAACAACTTGTGTACAGTAGCACGTTCCAAGTCAGTTGCTCCTAGGTAATGCCACTAGTGCTAATGTGTGTAATGAGGGTGCATCAAAAATCCCTTGTAACAAATCAGCGCACGAGCGTGTATTTTTGCATATGACGCATCTGCAGCAAAAACAGACCGGTCTGCGCCGAGCTGGGTGTACCGGCGCAACGAGGGTGTGTGACCTTTGACATGCCCACGGCGCAGTGAGAATTTGGCGGCTGAAAGTCGGTTTAAACTTAGTAGGTGGAACGCTGGTCAGTGGCAGGTCTAGACCAATTTTGTTGGAGGGGAGGGGGGGGGGGGCAGCCTGGGCCCAAGTCAGCTTTACATCATCCACCCGTGGAGTTCTGCTTGCAATTCTGTACAAACATACTTGCTGTGGTTCAACCTCTCGGAGGAGCAAATCAGTTTCTTCTTCTGCCATGTCAAAGACAATAGCGCGCCGCATTTAAAGGGAATGAGAGGACTCGCTTTGATTGGTCCAAAACCAACTTTCCATCATAAGTCCCCTTTATAAAACTGACTTTCTCTCCATTGTACTTGCCAGATTAACTGCAACGGCTTCACTGTGAGCGACCAGCGGGGTCTTCAGGCTGTGGGCGTGGGTCTGTTCCCCAATCTGTGTCTGGTCAATCACGACTGCTGGCCCAACTGCACTGTCATCCTCAACCACGGCAAGTAAGTCACTCGCGCTCGCACCTCTGGTTAACACCTGCCGGGACTGCGAGCGTTTCAGTGTGACCTCGTGTTATGTTTGTGTGTGTGTGTGTGTGTGTGTGTGTGTGTGTGTGTGTGTGTGTGTGTGTGTAAAACTGTTCCCTGTTTGTCTTTCAGTCGATCGGCTGTGAATACTTTGTATCATTCTCAACGGAGGTGCGTTACCTCTGAGCCTTATGTGTGTGCTTTGTCTATGAAAAAGTTTGTGTTCAATGCCCATCACACTCCACCTGTATGTCCTTATGAGGTTACCTTTAAATTTCCTGCTAACACACACTGTAACGATGCTAACTTATTTCTATACATCTACTGCATATACATATTTCAGTACACCTTATTTTTCTTACATTTATCTTCACGGTAATCTGTCTTCTTAACTGCTAACTCATTCACACAAAAGCTGCTTTGTCACTTTGTGTGCACTATGCGAGTGCAGTGGAAAGAGTAATGTAATATTAGTTACGATGTTGGGTTCTAACATTTGTGACAAAAAGGATTAATAATATTACAGTATCATAATAATAAAAATGTGTGTTAAAGCAACAATATATTGCTCTATTGGTACACGAAAGAATCACAGCCTATGTACAGCTGAGTTGTATTTAACTTTGTGTTCAATAAATTGGCAGTGATTTGGAATCATTAAGAATGTTTGTTTTCAAACATTTATTTTGATAACATCTTTATTTAACCTTTCTGTGCAATATATTTGATTTAAATCATTACTTAAGTACAGTTTCAACTTTTTCCTATATTTGAGCCCAGTGTGATTGTTCAAAATGTGCGTAATGTTACAGTGGCTTACAATAATCTTAAATATACTTTTTAGGACTAAAAACCTATGTCTTTTTTTTGATGAGCATGTACATTTTAATGTTGGTCATGAAGGTGGTACAAGTATCTTTTTTAGGTGGTACTTAGTGTGTGTGTAAATAATACAAATCCAATTTTATATTAACAGAAATGGTTTGCATTTAAAACAACATGTAACCATTTGGCTCCAGATCATAACTTTATCAGTGTAAAATTTGGGTGACCAGCCAGGACAAACAAAGAAACACTAAAATAGGACATAATGTTTTGTTAGCGTTTCACCTTTGGATTATTTTCAACTGTAAGAAAACCAAGCAGATGTATGAAAACCTGGACAAAATTTGTCCAAAAAAAAATAAAATCATATGAAAATAAAGGCGTACGAAAACCGAGGTTCCACTGTCTATATAATGATATGATGAGGCGATTATACATTTACATGCTTCCACATTTATAACGGCCCTCTGAGGGTAACCATAACTACAATGTGGCCCGTGACAAAAACGAGTTTGACACCCCTAAGGATCATCTTATAAGACATGAGATAGTCTGGTGTTTCTCGTCCTTCGTCGGGAAGGGGCAAAATCGGGACAAAAACAGTCCGATAGTCTTTATGTGTGCACCGGGCCTTTCTGAGGAAGGAACAGTCTCCATGTATAGTCTATATTATACTGTCCCCAGGTGGCCAACGCACACACTCCAGAAGGAGCAGCAATATGTCCATTTAAATGGAGCAATAAGTGTGACACAAACTATTTCCTTCAAAGATACTTTTTTTTTTTAGGGGAGGCTGGAACGGATTACCGGCATTTCCGTTCATTTCAATGAGGAAAGATAATTTGACGTACAAGTGTTTAGAGTTACGGAACGAATGAAACTCGTATCTCAAGGCACCACTGTACACAGATTGACTGCCATCTAGTGGAAGCGCATGTTTATATTGTTCTACCTGTCACTTATGTTGCCAGCATAGCTAGATGAACAAGGATACATTATTTGTAGTATATAAATAAATACATTTCGGACCCAAAGATCTCTCACAGCTCACTGGTTGGGAACGATTGCTTCAAGCCTGAATGTAGTTATGCAACAGTATTGCAGTTTCAAGAAAAATTATTTGCATGATGGAATAAAAACTATAACTAACACAATTACTGCACCTTTTCCTTCTACCCTTTACCACTCACTTGATTGGACTAAAAACCACAGCATGAATCAGGGTTTATCATCACACAAATCATCAAAAACACGACAAAATTTCGTACAATATTACACCTCAAACGGAACTTTAGATGTGAGGCCGATGGCGCATTAATAACGCTTCTCCGTTGCTCCTCAGGATTGAGCTGCGTTCTTTGGGTAAGATTGCCGAGGGCGAGGAGCTGACCGTCTCCTACGTGGACTTCATCAACGTGTCGGAGGAGAGGCGGAGGCTGCTGAAGACGCAATACTTCTTCGACTGTACGTGCCAACACTGCAAGGAGCGCATCAAGGACGACCTGAAAATGGGAGGAAGGGACCAGGACGGCGTCAAGGTCGGCCTCTGGTTTTGTCTACTCTGAGAATGTTACCCCGTAGGAGGTAAACTGGGTTGAAACACCAGCGCTATGTTTAGTGGTAGCACAGTCGCGGCTGATAAGGGAAACCCGAGAAGAGACACAGAGTCTATTTGAAGCAAAAGATAATTCCACATGGGTGAAGCTTTTTATCTGCCTGAGTGAAAACAGCTAAATATAGAAATAACCAGGTTACAATCATGCATTTCTTACTCCAAATCCCTTTGTAGTGTATTTTGTTTTTTTTGAAAACAATAAATTCCAACATTTTGTGAGGCTATTACCAAGACAACTGCAGTGCAGAAGTTGAAAAAAATAGAAAGCGGTAATTTTAGGAGAATAATAATAATAATACAAATTATACAATGAGAAGAAAGTAATTGTTGGAAAATTAGTCTTAATACTGTGAGAAACAATTTATGAAACATTTTCAATGAAAATCAAATTAGAGAAAAAAGTTATAATGTGAGAACATAATAGTATTTTTTTTCAAAAGTCTTAATTTTACATGAATAAAGTTGTACTATTACAAGACAAAAGTTGCGTTAAGTTAAAAAAGTAGTATTCTTTGACGAAAATAACAATCCTTTTATGCGAATACAGTCAAATCATATTCTAACAATATATTTTTAATTGTACAAAAAAAAGTATTTTTCAGGAAAAAGTCTTAATTTTACAGTGTAGTAATGTCATATTAGAAGAAAAAATTTCATATTAAGACTAAAATAGGTAATATTTAAAAAAATAAAATATAGCAGTTGTAATTTTATTGTGAATACGTTTTTCTTTTTTCCCCATAAAGTTGCATCAACCTTTTGCCCTTTCTGACTTTTTTTTCAGCCGTCAGAGGAGCAAGTGAAAGATGCAACAGATTATTGCTTTCAGATGCTGGAAAAGATGGACCAGGCCCGATTAAAGGGCGATTACCACGAGGTGAACTATCACTTTGTGACGTCTTCCATCCTTTGAGATTGATGCCACATGGGAAGTATTTGACCCTGTATTGTGTATTTCCTCAGGTGGTGAAGATCTCCAGGGAGTGCATCGGGAAGACGGAGCCCGTACTGGCCGACACTCACATCTACCTGCTGAGGATGTGGAGCACCATGAGCGAGGTGCAGGCCTACCTGCAGTACTTCGAAGACGCCGCTGAATACGCACGCAAAATGGTGGATGGCTACATGTACGTAGAGAAGAGAAGCATTTAGGCACAAAGCAGTACGGGGCAGTTTAGTGTGAGATTTTTCGGTTTGTTTTCGTCACAAAAGAAAAATGTTCAATTTTATTTTAGAAGAATAAAGTTATAGTACAAGAATTTGTATTTAAAAAGTCAATCAAATATACACAAAAATTAGATATTTCTTTCGATAATTTGTATTTTAGACAATGAAAAAGTCGTAATACTGAGCAAAAAGATGTATTTCCTTTAAAAAAAAACATTATTTCAAGGGGGAAAAAAAATTAACATGCGAGAAATTTTTATTTTTTTTCTCAAAAATAAGGTCGGAATTTTACGACTAAATGACTGAAGAGGTTTTTTTTTTTTTTTTTTTATAAAAGTAAAAACACAGCCATAACATTAAAAATAAATATACATATGAGATAAAGCCTTTTTTATTTAATGGAAAAATACATAACTTCATCGGAGTAAGACTGCATTTTCTCATGGTGACTGGCCAGTCTGTGTTTTCGGGTATGTGGCTTTGGGAAAGGTAAATTGTTGTTTTCCCATTCAAGTCATTCCATTGTAACACAAAATGCAAATCAACAAACAGCAGCGCATAGCTCCACCCTTCACAAGTGTCCAAAGCATACCACATCATTTGGCACCCCAACGAACAGGCGCTAAAAGGTGGGACGGTTATTCTGGAATCCTTAATTCAAATGCACCAAAATGTTTACTGCAGCAAACTGCGCCGCATTGTACCACGTGGTGGCTTTTTATTGTAATATTCGAAGCGTTTCCACAGCTAAACGCAGTGTTCTGATGGTGGACAGGAAGCTTTACCACCCCAACAACCCCACCTTGGGCATGGCGGCCATGCGAGCGGGAGTCACGCACTGGCAAGCCGGCCTGATCGAGGTGGGCCACGGGATGATCTGCAAGGCCTATGCCATTCTCATGGTCACGCACGGCCCAATGCATCCCATAACCAAGGACTTGGAGGTACGAAAACCGCTGCTTCTTTGCGGAGCTTACCTTGTGATGATGAACTTTAATTCCATTATTGTTGGTATCTGATGATGAATTTGATTTGTTCCAGGCAAAAAGAGTAGACACACCCACACACACGACAAAAGCGGTTTATTCTGAGAGTTGTAATTTTATGAGACAGTCGTCAAAATGTTACATCAAAAGAAAAAGGTCGTAATAGTAGAGAAAACAAAAAGTTGCAATTTGACTTTGTAAAAGTCAGAATTCTGCTGATCAAGTTGTCCCACGAACAATTTTTGAGGAAAAAAAAGTCAGACTTTCAGTGTTGAGTTGTAATTTTATAAGAATAGTCATGTTGCAGATTCTATAGGAAGAAAGCAAATGGGATAATATTACAAGTCAAACCTACATTCATCTAAAGTTGCAATTTGTAATACCATGAGGGAGGAAAAAAAAAGTCAGAATCCTACTAGATTGGAGTCAAAATGTCCCAAGATTAACTATGACAAGGTTGTTTTACTATGATTGAGCTGGAAGAAAAAAATAAAATAAAAATCATAGCGCATAGTGTAAGGCTGTGTGACGTTTGTATGGAACCTGCATTTGTGGGATGAACAGCAGAGCTGAATACGTCCGTTTCGCCCATGAAAAGTTTGCTAAATATTTTCTGCCAATGCCAAACATCTTATCCTGCTGGAACCATTGAATCTTGCTAGGAGCTTCCGGAACCTGAACACATCGTGGAATGTTACAAGTCTATATTTTCAGTTGGCTTAAGTTTTGTGACCATTTCTTAAGTCCGAAGTGAAATTAGGACATATAGAGCGGAACCCCACTTGTCTTTGTAGACCCCCTCATTTATGTTTTCCCCCCACCTTGCAGTCAATGCGCGTGCAGACAGAAATGGAACTGAGGATGTTTAAGCAGAATGAGTACGTCTACCACAGCATGAGAGAAGCAGCCCTGAAGAACAGACCCATGACCATGATGCATGAACCCAAGTCCATGGAGGAAGACATCAAGAATCTCTTCCACCGGAGGAAATAAATAAAAAAATAAAATAAAAGTAGAATGTCATCTCCATTGTGTTCCTCCATTAAACATGCGTGTCATTTGCACATTCCAATATAAAGCAGGTGATTGTCATGCCACTTAACATTTACCCAAAGAACTTCTCCGAAGTAGGGACGGGCAGGAAATTCGTTTTCTATAGCGCTGGGAGGCTCTCCCAGCTGACTTTGGGTGAGAGGTCAAGCATACCATGGACTGAACTGACCCCGTCAGTCAGTCACAGGACACAGAGACAGACAAGCTTTTGGCATGTTTCTGGAATGTGGGACGAAGTTGGAATACCCGGAGACAAACGAAGCACTGCGGCGGACAATACGGCCTGAGTTGAGATTCAAACCCAGAACGTCGCCACAGTGAGGCAGAGGTGATAACCACTAGTACACCATGCTGCAATTTTATTTCGCAACCCAATTTGATTAAAAAAAAAAAAGTGAACAAAAATTATTTTTCTATTCAGTTTAGGAATGAAAACTTTGACATGATCCATTTTGAGTCTTATTGCACTCAAGTGACTGAAATTTGTTTTCTCAAAATAAGACTTGATTGACACTTTGAGTCATGAAGGAAAATAAGGTTTTAATGGTTACATTTTATTAGAAAACTATGACCTGAACTACCAAAATCAACTGGGCTTTAGACTATGCTAAACTAGGACCCAAAACAATTATTATTATTATTTTTTTTTTTATAAATGCAAGTTGAGTAGAATGGGACTAACTATGTGGTACAAGGGCTACCTCTCGTACTTGGAGGGGGTACTCACTGCCCAATTATAGTTCAGCAGTACAGTGATGCCTTGAGATCAGAGTTTAATTTGTTCTGTGACCACACCCCTAACTCAAAACAAATTTAAAAGCTTTCTCCATTGAAATGCCATTAATCCATTTCAGCCTTAGCATAATCCCTTGATGACCAAGTCAGGGGAGTCTTAAAGCCAAAATATTTTTGTAATCTTATTTTGCCTGACTGAATCATGATTATTTCATTTGACAACCACCAGGGAGCACAAGTCATGCAGACAAGTTTCACAACTACTGAGACTCTAAACTATAGTTCAGAATATGCCTGCTAGTAGTACAGTAAATGTCTCTATACATGTAGCAGCACCATTTGCTCAAACTGGCCATTTAAAGCATAAAGGTTGCAACCATTCCCTTAGCCTGTCTGTGGCATTTCCCAAAGTCAAATAGCTAACCGGTATTTAAAAAAATAAAAATCAAATTTGACAGTAAACTTTGAACTGGGGGTGGCAATAAGCTCCCCCCAAACAAAAAAATAAAAAGCACTGCTTGCTAAACTCAAGGCTGCTCTCTTTAAACCTTTAGGTACAATTTTAACTTTCTGCAATACAATTTGAATCATTTTTCATATTTAGATGCAGTACTAATAGTCAAACTGCATGCTACAATATTAAACTTTCAGAATAAAACTTGTTCTTGAACTACTTCAAGTTTGCCAACCGCTAATTTAAGACAAAAAAAAAGCCACTTAAGGACATTGGGTTTAGCCTTTGTTTTTAGAAGTGCAAGTTGTGGTGAGAGTTCACTTTAGAAAGTCAGAAGTAAATACAAACTGTAGGACCCCAAATTTAAACCTCTTGATGCAAAATTTGAAGTCATACTGGGATGGGCCTTTGACCCACAAAAAAAAAAAAAAAAAAAAAAAAAAAAGCCAGAAATGTGCCTTTATTTTAAACTTTTATTATGCCACGTTCAGATTTAAATGCGTTTGCTTGTCCTCTTGTACACAATGTCACCAAGTGTCATCGTCTGAAAATGAGAACAATGTCAAGCATGTTCACGTGTGCAGACTATTGCAAGCTTTTGGGAATTTTAAAAACAGCACTCACATTGACAATTGTGTCACCTTCCAGCCGCGTGACTGACTCGATTCCCTTAAGGGAAACCTTCAGTGTGTTGCTTTCACGCTGAACCACCGCCTTCACAAAAGAAAAATGTGCAACAATTATTCAAGCCAAACAATCACGTACTGCGCTTACCCCACAAAGACAGTTTAAGAGGCAAAAGTTTTAAAAAGTGCACCTAATTAACCCAATTGCAAAATCAAGATAAATTAACAAATTCAGCAACAAGCAAAAATGCTTATTGTAAAGCTACATGGAATTATAAACAAGCATTTTCAGTCATCTCATTAGATGCATAAGGGCCATATTAATAACACCTCAGTATACACTTAGGGTACTGGGCAACTTCAAAGTTAGGCCTGCCAAGCACTGACTAAATTTTTCAGAATCAACTTTAACCCCAATTAAACAGATTTTTCAAAATAAAAGTATTGAGGCTAAAACTTACTCATCTCAATTGGTTGATTGATTACCAATGGTTAAATGACCCAGCCCAGCTGTCCATTTAAAATGGCCCTCAAATCCAAACATCTGCCAAACTTAGACACAAACCACAACCACACAATTAAAACATCAAACAATCAAAACCCAAGAGCAAATTTTGTGATAAGTTTCTTCCACGGCTTCCATTTTCAAGCTTTACCTTGACCTTCTCTCCAGTGATGGTCTCCAGCTCTGCCTCCTGTCCGATGGTAAAAGAGTTGACGAGGACCTTGGAGCCGGTCGTGACCGTCACCTTAAAGTCGTTGCCGCTCTCCTCGATCTCGGAGACACTCTTGACGTCTTTGCCTTTCTGGATGAGCTCGTCAGGAAGACCTAAAACATAATTGGTGACTTAGACGAACCAAATTTGCAGATAATTAATACACGACAGGAGCTTACCAATGGCCTTCATGAAAGGCTCAAAGTTCTCCTGAGACTCCAGCTGGTACTTTCCAGAAAAGGACATGGTGTCAGGCAAGGGAAGGTGGAGAGACAAAAGGTTATCACGTCTTATATACGCACACACGCGCGCGCACCCACCCACACACACACACACACACACACACACACCATGGAACACCGCAAACATTAACTTCAGCTGTCTCCAATTACAGAGGCTGCAGGCCACTTGCAGATGATAAGACACAAGCAGGGAGGATGTCCTTAATATTCTGTCCCTCTCGTGGCGTTTGGTAAGGTAACCAAAATAAGGTTACGAAAACGTGTAATGTGAAGTTCTGGCCTGTACCTAATGAAGTGTCCGATACAAATTTTTAGATTTTTTTTTTTTTTTTGTCCGCTAAATGTGCTGTGTTTAAATGACACGTTAGCGCATAAAGCATATTTTAAAAAACTATAATTTCGACTACAAATGCAGTACTAATGCCTGTAATAAAAAATATCTTTTTGAAAACTTTATTTTGGAAAAATATTTACAAAACTCATAATTTAATTAAAACAAATCATATATATTTTCTATTATTTTTATTAACACTCAAATCAACCAAAATGTATATAGTAATTATCTAATATTTTTTTAAATGAACATATGAAGTTTTAAATGGGAAGTAGTGTGACCGACTGGTTAAACCGTCGGCCTCACAGTTCTGAGGACCCGGGTTCAATCCCCGGCCCTGCCTGTATGGAGTTTGCATGTTCTCCCCGTGCCTGCGTGGGTTTTCTCCGGGCACTCCGGTTTCCTCCCACATCCCAAAAACATGCATTAATTGGAGACTCTAAATTGCCCGTAGGCATGACTGTGAGTGCGAATGGTTGTTTGTTTGTATGTGCCCTGCGATTGGCTGGCAACCAGTTCAGGGTGTACCCCGCCTCCTGCCCGATGACAGCTGGGATAGGCTCCAGCACGCCCGCGACCCTAGTGAGGAGAAGCGGCTCAGAAAATGGATGGATGAAAAAATATAACTATGGATTTTTTTTATTTTGTAAAATTAATATGAGCCCAATTTTGAAAAATCATTGCTAATACTCGATGAGATGATAATAATTTATTGTTTGTATTAAAATGAGCGCAAAGTTACTAATACCAGCAATACTAATGCTGTCAATCAAGCAATGACTAAAATGAGCATTATATTAATACTCTGTCTACCATCTATGACTTGCACAGGCTTGGTGTAAATTTCCATTTACGCCAATAAGAGCCATCATATGAGGTGTATGCGAGATAATGATCTTGAATGCATGCGCGTGAACTTTACTCTGGTGATGAAATCACTAATGGAGATAAGCTGTGTCAGAATGTCACTCTTTCGTCCCAGCGAGATTCAATCACTGCAGGTCAATATTGCAGACCCCCATTTGTGTGTTTCAATGCGTACACAAGTCTGTTCGCTGTTGTGTCTGTAGTCGAGTGCGGTGCGTTTAAAATGGCGCGGGATTTGCTGTTAAAGTGACAAATGGATCAAGGGTGACCTCTCGTCGGAGATAATAACTGATATAGTTACCGCACCAACACGGGCACACACAAGATGGTGGGCAGATAAAGGTGAATGCGCATTTGGTGGAACGGTGCAGTGTGATAAGGCTTTTGCTGAGTCAGTCTTTCGAGGAAATGTGATTTTTTTTATGGGCAGCACTGTGTAAGAGTGGATTTGAATATCGACTCAGGTCCTGCCGTGTGGCGTTTGCATGGTCTCCCCTGGTCTCAGTTGATGGACTTAAATATGTACTCATTGTGCATGCGAGAGGAGGAACCAAGGAGCGCACGACACTAGCGAGTTACTCATGTTTTATTCACCTACAGTTAATATAAGTGAGTGGTATACAATGGCAGCGGGTTAGATAGCGATTAGCATGTCTGACTCACAGTTCTGAGGTATGGGGTTCGATTCTCAGCTCAAACCGGTGATGGTTCTGCTTTTCTTCAGGTATTCTGGCTTCCTCCCGCATTCCAAAAACATGCTTCTGAAGACTAAATTGTCCATAGGTTTGAATGTGAGTGGGAATATTTTTTGTCTATCTGTGCCCTGTGATTGGCGGGCAACCAGCCCAGGGTGTATCCATCCTTTTGCCTGAATTCAGCTAGGACAGGCTCCAGCTCACCTGTGACCTCAATGAGGACAAGCTCTGTAGAAAATTGATGTTTGGTTGGGTTTTGCATCAAATAATGCACTTGATGGACTTAAATATGTATTCATTGTGCTGGGGAGTGGAGCAACAAAGAGGTGTGAATATGAGCGTGACTGGTTATTTGTCTACACTATATGTGCCCTGCAATTGGCCGGTGATTAGGGTGTACCTCGCCTCTCGCACAATGGCGGCCGGGATTGGTCCCGGCTCACACGTGACGCAACCCTAACGAGAAGTGCTGCAGAAAATGAGTGGATGGAGGATGTTTTTCTCCCGAAAGGATTCAGGAAACACAACTTTTTTAGACGTCCTCAAAACTTTATTTCAACATGCAAGATAACCGGATGAATATCAGTATCCATCCCCTGTTTACATACATATAAAACATATAGACAAGAGGCTCAAATGGGGAGCTAATAATTTTCGCTAAAGGTCTACCGGGCGCCTCCCGCCCCTCGGCGTCAAACTCACTGACCGAGTCGATGAGGGGAGGCGTGAGCGGCCAGATGGAGGAGCCGCACGATGATGTCACCGTGGTCGCCGCCGTCGTATTGCCCCACTTGATCGTCCGCCTCGTCATCCATGGGGCATGACTGGTCTGCGGTGCAGCTCTCTTAGAATCGGGGCAGAGGGGCAAGTACTTTGTAGAATAAGTGCAATCACTCACTCTTCTTATCAGCTTCCCCCCCCCCCCCCCCCCCAGCTTTTTACCCTGTGAACCTTTTCCCCGCAAGACAAATGGAGGTCACGAGGTTACTGAACTCTCCCTGCACGAATAAGCATCTTTCAGTAAGTGAAGCTAAAACGACTCGATCCGATGTCAAAATACACACAAAACTTTAGGTACACTTGCGTCAACAATTCCGCATTTATGAAGACAATCGTGCTCACTTATGAAATTTTTATCCTTTTGTTTCCAAACAAGATAACAGAAATATTAGGAACATCTTTCAGAATGATGCAGTCCAGCTGCACACTGAATTACAATTGCATAGTTAATAATTAAAGAATACAAAATATATTCTTTAATTATTAACTCTGAACTTTTTAAAAACTTTTTTTAACCCTCCTATGTTGTGGGTCAAATTGAAGTTTAAAAATCAATCATGATGAAACTTGTTCTACAATAATTTCAAAATGACTTCACATGCATCAGCTCAGGTTGACCATGAACATTTTTGGTGCACCAAAGAAACAAACGTTAACATAACACACCTCTGTATTTTATGTTCATCACATTGAAAAACTCAATGAGCATTTTGTATTTAATTTTTGTATTTCAGATTTAGTTTTTTTTTAAATAAAAGTATTTTATTAACTATGATTCTATTTATAAAAAATATGAATATAGAATGATACAATATTTATACATTTCGATTCGATTAGAATATCTACTTAAACAATTCAAGGGCGGCGTAGTTAACACAATTTCGGTGTAGCAGCCGATACAAACAGATAAAAGCCCACAAATGAATAACAATATAAGACTATGAAAAGAATTAAAAGCTCATATACATTTTAATTTGAACTCTTTTATCATTATCATTGCCATTCTTCTCTGATTGGCTAGGAGAAATCAAATGGTTCTACTGCATCATACCTGTAGATCTTTGGCTCCTTGTTCTGCATTAGATTGTCATGGTGTACCTAATGTTGTGGCCCGTGTGAGCGTACGGCATCTATTTGTTGACATGTTGGGTTTTGGGTTTTCACAATCAATATTTCAAGCCCCAATACCTATTGTATTGTTTCGAAATAAAAAGACATACCTGCATCACAGCAGAGTCCTGAAGGGGCGCAGCGTCCGCCCTCAGAGCCGCAGGGCCTCCCCCCGGCCTGGCATGGGGTGAGCAGGTAGCTCTCCTCCAGGCAGTGAGCGGTTTCCGGGGAGCCCAGCAAGCAACCGAAGCCGTCGCCGCAGCAGATGTTGGGGCCGAAGCAGCGGCCCCTGTCCCCGGGGCCGCACGACATGCACTGGGGCCGAACACAGATCGAGCACAATTCCACTGTGCTTTAGTCCATTCATGTTTTTGCAGGATTTACATGGATCGCTGTCTTTTAAATTATATTTTAGCTTTGCGAGTGACTGAAAAGCTTTTAAACAAGCAACACGGTGTATTAGCAGTTAGCGCGTCTATCACACCAGACATATTTTTAAATAGTAGACCTGAGTTCACTCTCATGTTTTCAGCTAAAGCCAACAAAACCAGAAAAACACATTATTTTGAAAGATTTTCATTTTTCTTTGAATCAGGAAACGTGCTGACTGCGATAGTGTCAAAATTGGAAGTAAACCTTGATTTCGACCAGTATTTTTTCAGAAAGATATTCCTTTTTCCCTATTTGAACTTAAAAATGACAAAAACCAAGTTAGTAGATCGTGATACTGTAGATCTTGCCTGCCCTTTTCTTTTCCGCTTCTGTTTGTTCAAACGACAAGAAAGAGCTCACTCACCTTGCGCAGCGGGGCGTCCATGATGGAGCGTTTCCCGCCAATGGGGCAGTTGGAGATGTAGCACGCCGAGCAACAAGACAGGAGGAAAAACAGGCACGCGGACACGGCTGCTGCGTTCATCTTTGCTGAAAGAGGATGAACAATCGTTTCGTATTAATATTAAATTAGAATCACAAAGTAAACGAAGTCTCACTTTGTTTCTTAAGGGCTTGTCAAAGTCTGGTTCCGATGCGTCCGCTTGCTGGTGCAATTCTCCAATGTCTTATTTATACTCCCCGGACCTCTTTTTAAGAGTGCCACAGAAAGCCAAAAGCCACTTAGGACCCCTTAATGAGTCCCCTGCGGTCGGCTGGCGGAGCTGACCGGCGGGCAGGTCAACGGTCAGCACGGGTCTGGAGCACCGTTGGGCTCATGAATCACGCCAGCGCGTGACTGTGCATGTCAGGCAGGTGAGCGAGGTGAAATTAGAAGGAGGCATCTGATGAGATTACATCGTTGATGTCGTCTTAATAATAATCAGCAGTGATGGAATAGTCGTGTTTTTGTCTAATAGCTTCTTTAAGGTTACTTTTTGGGACATTTTTGTGTGGTGGTGTGCCATGAGATTTAAAAAAATATATAAAATGCATGCCTTGGTTTAAGTAAAGGTTGGGAAACACTAGATCACGTGTCCAACTCAAGGCTCAGTGGTCAGATTCGGCTCGCAGCATCACTTTATGTGGCCTTGTAAAGCAAATAATGTGTCCATCTCATGTTTCTTAATAAATAGGTGAGTTCTTTACATTTTGGCAGAAAATATGTGCCAAAATTGCAATTTTCCTCACTTTATTAGACATTTTCAAGGTTTTTTTTCACCCAAAAACCCACCTATTAATTGAATAATAGATTTTTTTAAAAAGTCTGATTCACTTCATTTTGAGTACCTGCAATGCATAAAAAAAGATATCAACTAAATGGTCTCAATTGTCTTTTTTCTTTTATTTAATTTGGATAAAGGTATCTCAACATGATACATTTTGAAATGGCTATAAGTCACTTAACACACTCACACACACGCATATATAAGATCAATTTGCTAATCTCGCGCATGGATTGAGGCCCATATTGTCCAGGTCCTGAGGTTAATTGGCCTCATGAGCTAATTAACACATCTAATGACGGGCCACAAGCGTTTGCCTCTTTCAATGATATGAGTTCAATTACTCATGCTTGACTCACTCACTTTCCAACGCGCTCTGGTTAATAACCAAAGTTAGCTGATGACGTCTCTTCTGTCACCAACTTTTCTCAACCTGTCACATGACTCCAACAGTACTTGATGGTAGCTTTGATAATCAAGCCTCAATCTCTTTCCATATAATATTACATTTCACTGCTTAATTCATTCGTGGCAAATTCCTAGAATGTCATTTTGAGGGAAAATGTAATATTCTACAGTATATTTAACACATAAGTGCCAGCCGGTCATGCATCGTTTGTGCTGTTAGATGGTTTAAACCTCTTTAGTGGAGTGTGATGAGTGGGACACTTGCCCCTCCTGGTGGCTCTTTTGGTACACTCGCTCAGTGTTTGTCATGTTCTGCATCTGCAAAATGACAGAAGCACAATGATAAAACGCTCATAGGAAAAACTGAATCAAACTAAAATAAATTGAAGTACATTATACGGAATTAAATTAAGGCATTTATAAAGAAACATTTTGAATCCAATTATTTTTTTATTGAATTAAACTTTCAGGCATCTAAGACAAAATCACATAATGCAATTAAATAGAGGCCTTTACAAAATAATAACACTACATTTTTAATTTACATTGTCAGAGAAGCATGTTTACCCTTGCGGTTGTCATATTGGTGTTGAACAACATTGTATACATCCATGTCCAACTAAACACAACACATCTAAGTGGCGGCGTTATAATGCTTTATGCAATGGATATTTGAACACAAACGGTGCATCGGCGCATGTAGACATACAATAAAACAATGCGAAAATATATTCTTTATCCTCTGTGGAAAAACAAGCAATATTACTGCAGTTTTCTGAGTAGCTGCACATTGAGTGAAACTCTTCCTCGTCTGTGTCTGCATGACTGTATTATAATGCTCTCTGATTGGCGAAGTCGCGCGCAGCAGAAGCCGCAGACAATTCATCATGATGCACAAACTGTTCACTGATGGCCAGGTTGTGCACATCGAGCCTCATAGCACATTAGTTGGCAGTTCAAACACTGGGACAGTATCTTCCCCTTTTCTGCAAATAAAGCGATGAGTGTTTACATCCTCCAGGTTTGCATGCTGTTCCACATTCAAAGTGCATTGTTTTCTGCAAGAAAACATCCACCCCGAGCCCTCCCAGCATTCGTCCGAAAGCTCTCCAAATCCCCATTTCATCGAGAAACGGAGATGTCTATCTAGTGTTTCCTTATTTTTCTGCAGGAAGGCACTCGACTTGTTGACTTCCTCTCCCCTCCCTTCCTTCCCTTCTCTCCGAAGGTACTCATCTGAAAAATGAGAACAAAGTGATTGTTCCTGTTCTCTTTCTTAAGTCCCTCCAAAAAAGCTCATCTGTGGAAGGGCCGCGCATTTTCAGGAGGGAGCGGGAGGGAGAACGGCCGCACGGAGCCACGGCACCACGGCAAAACTACTCTGGCGCAGGTATGCCATACGCACACACGTTCGAGTAGACACACTTCCATGGCACATGGGCACAAGGAGGGGCTTCTGTTTTAAATGGATTGTTTTGGAGGGCATGTAGACTTCATCATCAATGACATTCCATTCAAGACACACTTGAAAAGATTGGAGTACTCAAATAATTCATAGTACTCCTCGGCATGCAATGCTGTTTTCCACCAATACTCATGTCATTTATGATGTCACCTTATGGAGAAATGTGCATGCATCTGTCATAGTTGGTCACAATATTAGGTACACCTGCACGATCTAATGAGATCCAAAAACAAGCGTTGGCTCACAAAATATGCCTTTACCAAAACAATAATGCTCACTCTCAGGTGTTCATTGGACATTAGGATTATTATTATATACTATGCATACTACTGAGGGATGTTTCTAATGTTTTGGTTGGTTATTTAGTAAGGGAGAGAGCCACCGCGACCAATGTAAACTACAGTACAACCACAGTATTACGAAGGGATTACCTCTCTCCGAGTGTCAATCGAAGCTCACCATCATTATATTATCTTTGTAAAAGTAGAAAATCTGATACAGCCCTTGCATTGGACCTCATTAGATCCTGTACCCAATGAAGTAGCCAGTTAGTATATAAATTAATGTGATCTTACTGGTATATTCTCTGTGTCATGGCATTACGTATTTTCTCATACTTTTATCACCTCAAACAATATTAGAAACGTGTATGTAAATCAGGTATGTCAAACTCATTTTTGTCGCGGGCCACATTGTAGTCACGGTTTACCTCAGAAGGCCGTTGACTGTGAAACTGTAGAAATGTTTAGTCATCTCATAATATTATTACATACACACAACAAATTGATGGATACCTAGTTTTGAAATCAGAAGTCAAGGATAATAGTTTGTTTAACTATTGTTCAAGTTACTATAAACAGAAAATGCTTGCAATGTCTCAACAATACTATTTATTGTTGTTATTTTATGAGAATTTGAGCAAGAATCATGGAAGTTGACAGATTATTTGCTTTCGCGGGCCAAATGAAATGATTTGGCGTGCCAGATTAGGCCCCCGGGCCTTGAGTTTGGACACCTGTGATGTAAATGATCATCTTGCAGTCATGTGATGAATCTGTACATCTAGCAAATCATACTATTTAATTTAATCATCAGTTGCTGTGTTTTTATTTCACATCTGGTATTCAAAACTGAAATAAACTGTCGCAACTACACAGAAATTGCAATGATAAATCCACAGCAGGCCAGGATTTCATCATCAACAATAAATCATGCACTGTCATCCAAAATATTACATCTTTATTGATAATTGATTCGGTTGCGCTTGCAGGTTTGTGTGAAAAGTGAGTGCATGGGTGGAAGAGAAAAAAGGAAGTTCTTCCCTGAAAACAAAACTAAACTAAACAAAAAAAAAACATGAACAGAGACGAGAAAAAAAAGCAATGGAGAAGCGAAAAGGTGACAGGTGAACATTTGACAAAGTTCCCAATTTCAGGATAGGGGATCTTTGAGAAATTAAGAAGTGAAAGGTATCGTGTGAGTATGGTTTAGTGACACTCACACAAAGTCGTGAAATGAAACTATATGTGGTTTGGAGTAGTAAAAAAAATAAATTAAATAAATAAAAAAATACATTTCAGAAGTGATGGATCGTTTGATGGCTCGTGGTCACAGTCCTGACTGATTGTGGCGGCTAACGAGCCAACGACCTTTACTGATGTCCATTACCAAACTTCCCGGTCATGTAAACACGACATATTAAAAATAGAAATAATCAAATTTTGTCCCATGGCCCATTTTTTGACATTGTATTTTTGATTTGAGCCTAAAATTGAGGTATGAAAAAAATCGGGCATTTTTTTCTTTTTCTTTTTGTCTTAGATTAAAAAACAAACAGCAAAATAATCAGTCATTCATCCATTGTTTCATTTACGACTGCCAATTGAAAATAAAGAAAAAGAAACAATCGTTCATTCTCTTTCAGCAGGATCAAGATGGAAACAGTCCATTTCTCAACATCAACAAGACCTCGATTCAGAGAAGACGCTCGTCAACCAGATCAGCACAGGTTCTATGTTACCCAACCTTCCATCATTATTAAGACCCCTAAGTGTTCCCTGTCAAGATATCCCAATGGAGACAGCGAGAGCCCACCGCAGGGTTCGCCTGATTTTGTCTCCATGCTGAGCCCGAGTCACATCCACACAGAAGGGTCCCAAAAACGCAAAAGGACTCCTTTCAAAATGGATGCCCATGAGTGTGAGAGTGGTGAGGAGGAGGAAAGAGGCATCCCGAAATCAGGCAACCTCGCCCACATCTCCTTCCCGTCTCATCCCGTTCCCTTCTCACCCACTGTCTCACCCGGTATGATCGAGCTGAGCAGGCTGCAGTTTCATCGCAGGACCGCCCCCGTTGACATTCCGGTGCAGGTGAAACGGGAGCCTCTCAGTCCCCCTCCAATGTGGCCCCCACATCCTTTCCTCATCCAACCATCATACTTCCCACCTCTCCACCACAGCCTCATCCCATATCCCTTCTTCATGCCCGGCCCCGTCGTGCCCTTCCCGCCCAGGGAGGACGTCAGGCCCGCGCACCGCGGTCACGACGCCCCCCCTCGAGGCGGGCCGAGGGCCGGCGAGAAGCCCGGCTTTGACGTCCACGTGGACGACAGCTACTACGTGGATGTGGGCGGCGATCAGAAGCGGTGGAAGTGCCGCATGTGCGACAAGTCCTACACGTCCAAGTACAACCTGGTCACGCACATCTTGGGCCACAAGGGCATCAAGCCCCACGGGTGTCACCTGTGCGGGAAGCTCTTCAAGCAGCTGAGCCACCTGCACACGCACTTGCTCACCCACCAGGGCATGAGGCCTCACAAGTGCCAGGTGTGCCACAAGGCCTTCACCCAGACGAGCCACCTGAAGAGACACATGATGCAGCACAGTGACGTCAAGCCTTACAGGTACATGTTGTGTTACCACTTTTTGTCAACTCTCGTTAGGCGATGGGTTTATATGGAATATACATATATTCGCCCTCCGGGTGCCTTGACCCTCTAGTTTCTGCGGAAAGCCCAATACTCAAAACCTCATGAATAGTTCACATTCAATAATATTGTACACATCAAACAGTTCAAGGTTTTATTGCAATGCTTCAGGATAGACAATATTTTTTGTCATCTTATTCTCTGTCAGTATACACAAATCATTAGATCTGCCAACCTTTGAGCAACCAACATAAAACTGACCATGAGAAAAACATGGAGAACGCAAATCCAATCCAGCAACTTTCAGAGACTGACCTGACACAAAAACTTTGAGTTTTAGGTGTGTGTGTGTGTGTATATATCCATCCATTTTCTGAGCCGCTTCTCCTCACTAGGGTCGCGGGCATGCTGGAGCCTATCCCAGCTGTCATCGGGCAGGAGGCGGGGTACACCCTGAACTGGTTGCCAACCAATCGCAGGGCACATACAAACAAACAACCATTCGCACTCACAGTCATGCCTACGGGCAATTTAGAGTCTCCAATTAATGCATGTTTTTGGGATGTGGGAGGAAACCGGAGTGCCCGGAGAAAACCCACGCAGGCACGGGGAGAACATGCAAACTCCACACAGGCGGGGCCGGGGATTGAACCCGGGTCCTCAAAACTGTGAGGCTGACGGTCTAACCAGTCGTCCACCGTGGCGCGCGCGTGTGTGTGTGTGTGTGTGTGTGTGTGTGTATGTGTGTATATATATATATATATATATATATATATATATATATATATATATATATATATATATATATATACAAATTATGCATTTTCAGATTAAAACACTGTTGGCAATAGATGACATTTAGTGTCGTGAAAACATACAAAAGCAAAAAGAAAAATTCAATAACAAAAATAAGACAGAAGAAGACCCAAACATTGAAAATGCGTGTTTTTTTTCTCTCGACAACTTACTAAAGAAAAAAATAATAATAATTCTATCCCCATGGAAATATTATAAAAATGTAATTATCGTGTGATTTAAAAAAAATAAATAATTTTTTAAAAATTATTTAGTAAAAATCAAAACATTTGGGCATACAGTACATGGTTTTCATTGGGCAGCGATCATATGATTAAAACATATATGATCACCAGAAAAATAACTCCCAAAAAAAACATGCTTTTCACTTTGTAGTGACAGTATGCTTTAAATATAACATAAGAAGAAACAAACCCCCCAAAATGCAGTTAAATGCTTTTTTGGGCAGTGAAAATAGGAACACTTTTTCTAAAATCAAAAATTGTTAATTTTATTTCAGAGGAGCAACATTTTTTAGAGATCTGGTGCATGCTTTTCATTACACACATGCTACTGTATAATCATTGATGATGACTGTTTATTGCAATAAACCCCCGCTGAACATCCAACCTACCCTTGCCCATCCACTAGCTGCAGCGTGTGTGGCCGAGGCTTCGCCTACCCCAGTGAGCTTCGCGCCCACGAGCTGAAGCACGAGAAAGGCCAGGACAACGTGTGCGTCGAGTGCGGTCTGGACTTCCCCACGCTTGTCCAGCTCAAGAGACATTTGACTGCCCACCGCGGCCCCACCTTGTACAGGTGAGACATCGGCCGCCGCACACCGAGCGATACGGCCGAACACGTGAGAACTCCGGACATCTGCAACTAGTTTTCATGAGTGGTTGAATGTCGGCAACTAGTCTTGCTGCGATTGGAAATTTGAGTCATAGATGAGCGTCGTCGCAATGTCTTAGTTCTAACGGCCAATCAAAAATGTCATGTGGTATCACATGCACTTTCACAACAGAAATTACATTTCCGGGTACAAAGTGAGATCCAGCTGGCTGCCGCCGAGCCATACCAAAACAGGAAATATAGTATTTTTAAAATGTGTTTTACAATAATACTTAATACTACAATAATACTACATTTAGTGTGGCTAAAAAGTGAAGTGTTGAGAGTCTCTGTCACCAAAATGTACGAGTTCGGTCAGTCTCCCCATTCATTGCTAACAGCCTCTCAAAAATTTCTTCGCAATGTATTATTAGGATGTAACGACAGTGGGCAGAGCAGTCCTCCTCTTCCTTGACAATCACGCCATGTTGTTTCCGGTTCAATCAAAAAATAATACAGCAGAGTATATGTGAAGCCTTGCAGCGAGTTGGTATGTGTGCGAGGGTCAATCGCTAGGTCTGCTGGTGTGAGTCGCCGACTATAATTTGTTCACGATTGTCGCGTTCAGTTGTGTTGGGCCGTGTCGTTCGGTAGCATGTGACAAACTTTGACAAGCACTGCACACAACTTGCATGTGGGAAAGGAAGACGCGATGCACTTTTCAGCCGTTTTTTGAACGCCGGGACAACAGTAAAACACATAAACACAATGAGCGTACTCACTCTGGTTGCTGTTTGCCATAGTTCACGCCCAAACACTCACACAGACTCACCTACGTCACACGACAGGACACCAGGCCTCTCTTAAAGATACATAGAGACACTACAGTATGCAGTATTTTCTGTACATTTTATGTTTTTTTGTGAGTGTTCAAATACATTTACAATGTGTTAAAAGTTTTAATGTGCAAGTGGGAGGGGAAAATATATGAAAATAATTTTAAATGGTTTCAGTATATGACATTTTTACCTATTGCTAGTAGGTCTGGAACATATCCCTCAATGTACAGTAGTTGCTTAAACTTAATTTGTTTCTGGCTTTTGACAATTAGGCTACGCTAGCAATTGAACAAATATTAAGTGATGATGTAAAATTCCGCATTTGAGGCATCCCTGTTCTTCCTGCAGGTGCACCGACTGCCAGAAGACATTCCAATACCCAAGTCAGCTGCAGAACCACATGATGAAGCACAAAGACATCCGGCCGTACATCTGCAGCGAGTGCGGGATGGAATTCATCCAGTCGCACCACCTCAAGCAGCACACGCTCACTCACAAAGTAGGTGGACTGTTGGTTCGCACACAAGGCTTCTCGTTCATGCCAGCATGTGTGCGCCGGCAGGCACAATTTTACTGTTGCTTTTTTTGTAATTTCCTCTATGCCAGGATTGGGCAAACCTCTGTACTCAGCGCCACAGTTTAGTTTTAAAACAGGTAAATGGGCCAGGTCTGTCGTAGATTAGGCAAAACATTTTTTAGGTGAATGCAAAATATGTAAATTAGTTTTCTTCATAGTCAATTAATAATTGACGCTATTTTTAAAAATGTTATTATTCATAATTTTCAAATGTGACTGATTTTTTAAAATTTTTTATTGAATAAGATGAATTAATATAAAAATGAATCAATATATTTGAATTAACCAATTTCAGGAAAAAAAATGCAAAAAGAATGCAACAAATATCGCAGGACTCTTGATCATGTAAATGCTCGTTGGGCCGGATTAAAGAACGAAACGGGCCGCATGTGACATGGTGGCCCTACTTTGCCCACCCCTGACCCCTGACTGAGTAACCCCAAGAGAATGCTGTCCTGGGCAGCTGCCCATATTGCCCATATCAGAAACCGCCCCTGCTAAATTGCAATCATACGGTGGTAGTTGATTTTTGCAGAGGATTAAGAAATATAGAAGTAGTTTAAAAGTTGATACTTACAGCAATAGCAAAGCTAGTTTCGTGACCCCTTCTATGGCGTTTCCCATTATGTGTTAACATTAAGCTACCTAAGCTAAGTAAGTAAGCACTCGGCGTCTTTTTTGAAGAATTGTTTGCTGCCACCATCCAGCACTAATAATCCCCATTTTTGCTTACAATTTAAGACAAAAAACTGGCCAAGCGATGGCTCGTATCTCAAAAAATTCCAGTCCCTCGTCAGTCGGGGTACAACTGGATGTCCGGCCTTTATTAGGATTCCCACATAGTTTCCAGACAGGACACGCAATGCTGCAACATGATTGGCTCCTGCATCCGAGAAGTGCAGGCTACGCACATGTAACAGTAACGACATGACCATCCCAAACATGTATCACATTATTTACGAAACAAAAACAAAGATGTTTGTTATGGTTAGGTTTAGTACTCTGGTTGGTGTTTAAGGCGGTTGAGGATGGGTTAAAGTTAGTATTAGGGTGAATTAGAGTTAGGGTCATATACTTCTTTTCCTGTCTGGAAACAATAGGGCGTGTTTTACCAGGATACAACAGCCAATCATCGAGCAGCGGCGCTTGTCCTGAAGCCAGTAATATTGGAGTAGGGCGTGTCCTGCCTGGAAACTATGTTGGAATCCTCATAACGCAGATGTGGAGCCTACTATCTCACCTTTTTGTATCACTTGATTTTTTTTCCATTTTGGGGGGGGGACAAATTATGGTTATGGTTCTTTGACGCTTTCACTCTGCCACCAGGGCGTGAAGGAGCACAAGTGTCGTATCTGCGGCCGAGAGTTCACGCTGCTGGCCAACATGAAGCGCCACATGCTCATCCATACCAACGTGAGGGCCTACCAGTGCCACAAGTGCTTCAAGAGCTTTGTCCAAAAGCAGACGCTCAAGGCCCACATGATCGTCCACTCCGACATCAAGCCTTACAAGTGCAAGGTGCGTGTAAACCAGGGGGTGGGCAAAGTATGGCTCGAGGGCTCAAAGTCTAGTTTTAACTTGAGCCAAGGGAGCTGGACTTTTTCTGGAGTTTGACCTTGGTGTTTAGAAGAAGGTCTGGGATCATGACCAGATAGAAAGGAGGCTTTTGGCATCGGCGGCCTCCTCGCTCATAGGAAGGATATCGGCGCACAAAACTGCCTCTCTAACAATGGTCTCCCGCCTCCCCGGAGAAGGAGGCCCGCAAATAGATTTCATCTCGCTTTCTCTGCTGCTCGGAGTGGGGGGGCTTTCCTGTTTTCTCACGGTCCTCTTGGACAGTCTCGAGTCCCTCTCTCCTCCTGAAGGAAAGGACCACCCTAATAAAAAAGAATGGAGAGGAAGGACAACGGAGGAGTTGCCCTTCCCTGTTCTGTTGCTTCCTCTCGCTCGGTCCTTCTGTTTTTCTTCTGTTTGTGTGTGTCTGTGTGTGTGTGTGCATGCTGAGAGAGAGAAGACAGAGGGAGAGGAAAGGACAGCGGGGGGGTTGCATTCGGTGTATCAGAGGGGAAACGCCTGCACATTCATTCACGATTACGTGCAGTCATTCAACAGACATTTGGCAGAGCAAAACATGATGCTTTATGCTTTAATGAGGAAAAGCGCTGTAGAAAATGGACAGATGGATAATTGTGATTTGTCTGCGTTTGCGCCTTTCAGCTGTGCGGCAAGGAGTTCAACAGGATGCACAACCTCATGGGTCATATGCACCTCCACTCGGACAGCAAACCCTTCAAGTGCCTCTACTGTCCCAGCAAGTTCACTCTGAAGGGAAACCTCACCAGACACATGAAGGTGAAGCACGGCATCATGGACAGAGGGTTGGATGAAAGATGTAAGCACCTAACCACCTCCGTCACGTTGAATAATGCTGACTGATTTAATGCAGCAGAGTAGTGATTCTCAAAGTGTACTACGTACCGTCTATGGCTGTCACTGTCGAATCTTTTTAATGGTATAAGCTCTGTACAGAATTTGAGAAAACAAAAATAGTCTTTGCTAAACAGTTAGCATTCGGAATTAGCGTCAGCATGCTAGCGATAACCATTTTAGGTAAACATAAAAACGCTAACTACTATTCAGCTCACTCATTCATCATGTACAGTATATTGCACATCTAATAGTGTCTTAAAAATCACTTACAGATGCTCCTCTGTTGTTTTTGGCAATGTTTTTCGCTGGTTCAACAGCATGTGCGTCTGCAACAAAAGTCTGTGCGGTAAACATAGGCAGTGGTCAAATTGTTCCGTGCGACGCAAATTAGACTTAGACGATTTTTTTTTTCACAGCCCTACTGAGTACAGTTCAGTTGTATTTAACTTTTAAGTTCAGTATACTTTCAATTAATCTTTAAGAACTGTTGTTTTTTATTTTAATAATTGTTTTTATTATTTTTATTATCCTTATATTTTTACGCCATTATTTTTTACATAGTTTCTATACAATTTATGTTTACAATTTTTGAAATTTGTGTTCAAATACCACATTTTCTCAATACAGTAATCCTTGCTATATCATGGTTAACACACATCGTGACTTTTTACGGTGTCACTGGCGACTTCTAGAAAATCTGAGACTCACCCATGAGATGTCCAGACTGCAAATGAATGTCGCACGTGCAAAGCCACCATTGACTAATTGAATATTATCACTTGGTTGTTTACTGTCACATTTGAAGAGTGGGCAGGTTCTCCAGAGACTCAACAATGTTCACAAACAATTAAAAAGTCAATTTTCATTCAATATCCCCTTTAAAAAAAAAAAAAAAAAAACAGTCACTTTAATGATTTCATTCTCTTATTTCAGTATTCCGACGAGGACGCTTCTGCTTCTCCTCACCCATGAGCCTCCTGGGCCGTTTCAACCAAAAAGAGCCGTTTGATCTTTCCCAGAAGCCTCCAGGCCTTCCCGGTCTTCATCTTCCCCAGTCTGACGGCGAGAGTGTGCCTGGTAGCTCTTGCCAGGAGGAGGATGAGGAGAGTTTATACAGACATAGTCAGTACAGCCCTGACGAGGATCAACACGAGCGCTCGGTGGGTGAGGTGGTGGGAGGCCGGGGTTCTCCGGCTAGAGACGGACACTTGAATGCAACATGGAGACGGATTGAGTCTCGGCCTAGTGACGAGGCGGCTGAGAGAAGTCACAGAGAGTCAGATGACCACGCTGCTGAGTCTGAACTGGAAGAGGAGCTTGACAATGTGACAAAGAGCAGATTACAGAGAGACATTGTCAGGGAATCGACCGGGCCACCGGGCAGGGAAGAAAAAGCAAAGGAAGAGGATGAAGAGTAAAAAGAGGACGCAGGTTTTGCTGAATGCTGAGAGTTGAGACGATGTGCAGACTACTCACAAAATGTTCGGGGTATTCAATTTTCAGGTGAACTTAATCAGGCCATCTCTAAACTTTTCAATGCACATGTCCAACTGTTAATGTTGCAATGCTACTGTGTTTGCACAACTTGCTGTTCTCTAACAAAGACCTGAATGGTCTGTTCGATCTATGGACAAATACATATCTTGGTTCAATGGGAATTGGTATGTAAAACAGCCGTCTCCATCATGCTGTTGCCATTTTGACATCATGAGACGACGCCTAACAACTGATCGAAAGTACCTTGCCATTGCGAGATTTCAAACAGGATGTTGTCAGGGGGAAGTGGTCACTGTGCACAAATTGTAATCAGCAGGTTAAAAAAGAGGTAGGGAAAGACTGGAAGAATCACAGAGAGGTATAGAAATGGATATGTGCCTGCAAAAGTTCAGAGAATGTCAAATTAAGTTTGAGGTTGATCCTGAAATTCATCCAAAAGCTAAATATCCATCACTTTTTTGTGTGCGTGAGTGTTGTATATGTGAGGACTGAAGGACGTGTGCATGAACTCAGCTGACTGCAAAATGAACCGTAGCAATGAAAGCTGTGAAGAATACTTCTTGTACATAACTTGTTACAATTGCTCTCAGGTGCAAGAAAGAACATTCTACAAGAAAAAGTATATGTAGTTATTTGGAATACGTTCACTCTGACCGCATTTCTTCAAATAGTGGCCTCCGCTCTGATAGGCATTATGAATAAATAAAAATTAATAGACGCCTCCTTATTTTCATCCGTTATCCATTTTCTATACTGCTTGTCCTCATTAGAGTCGCGGATGAGCTGGGGACTCTCCTAGCTGACTTTGGGTGGGAGTCGGGGTACACATAGCCAAACAATCATTCACATTTTTAAATCTAGAATCTGCAATTAAGGTGCATGCTATTGGAATGTGGAGGAAAGCCAACACAAGCACAGAGAGACTATGCAAACACGAGATTGGAACCTATGACCTCTCGACTGTGAGGCTGTCTTGCTGACCACAAGCTCACCTTGCTGCCCCTCCCCCCCCCCCCAGAGAAAAAACAAATAGGTGGTGCCACTTGGTTTATGATGACTGATATGTTGACATGCCATCACTGTTTCTATACGTCAACACACACGGCATTGTAAAGCAGACATGGCATCTGTAAAGCTGATGCTGAAACAGAAAGTGTTGTGCTGTATATTGCACTGCATATTCCAGAGTAAAGGGTGAGAAACATTCCAAGATCAATGGGGAAAATTGGGGGATTCTCTACCCTTAGGTGAGTGATGGCACCCATAATATAATATAGAATAACATGCTTTTTATAATGCTACATATCACAGTAAATATTTGATTTATTTACGCAAAATGGTATAGTAGGAGGCACGGTGGACGACTGGTTAGAGCGTCTGCCTCACAGTTCTGAGGACCCGGGTTCAATCCCCGGCCCCGCCTGTGTGGAGTTTGCATGTTCTCCCCGTGCCTGCGTGGGTTTTCTCCGGGCACTCCGGTTTCCTCCCACATCCCAAAAACATGCATGTGGGTAAATTGATGACTCTAAATTACCCGTAGGTGTGAACGTGAGTGCAAATATTTGTTTGTTTATATGTGTCCTGCGATTGGCTGGCAACCAGTTCAGGGTGTACCCCGCCTCCTGCCCTGATGACAGCTGGGATAGGCTCCAGCAGCCCGCGACCCTAGTGAGGACAAGCGGCTCAGAAAATGGATGGATGGATGGTATTGTATATTAATCTAAATATGATTTAATATTATTATAGAATTTTTTTAAACATATAATAGCCTCCCCCTGGTACTCTCTGCAGTTGAGTAAATAAATACCCTTTGCCCCTATATGAGGAATTACGGTATTCAAGTAATTGGATTTTTTTAAATCGCTGTATATATGGTGTGAATGATTTGGCAACATGTGAGCTACTCCAATCATTGAGTCTATTTTTGAAATAAACTGTGATTTTGCATTTTGCTTATTTGTCCTTCTTAATAACGTGGTGACTGTTGGTAATGGACGGCAACGTGCAGGCGGAACCAAGCGTGATTCTGTTGAATGAAAAGCAGAAATGCAGTTTGTATCTTTACCGTATGAAACAGCCCAAAGGCCGAATACATGTCCATGTATTAAAAAACACAGTTTCTGGGCCTTTTCTCCTCCCTCCGCTTCCCTTTCAAAGCTGAGGAAGAGGAAGAGAAAACACCTCTCTGTCTTTTTGGTTGTGATCAAACAAGCAGCGGGTGTCCCAAACAAAGACTGCATGCGTGTGTGTGTGTATGAGTCACAACATAAGCATTCATTGTGCTCAGTGAATAAATCAAGACAAATAGCGGTAGAATCCCATGCTAGAGACAGTGGAATGTGTCACACCCACTCACACACACCTCGTTAAAATATCACATTATGTGTATGTACAGTATATATGAAAACCAATTGAACCCTATATAAGCAAGCACTTGGTGACGGATGCAAGGAAAAACTTCCAAGGAAGAAACCTCAAACAGATCGGCGGGCTCGGCTCGTTTAGGTTTCTATGGAGAGACAGAAAAGGGGGATGGAGGGTAGATAGAGAGAGAAAACAGGATTTGAGAGGGTTTGAGCATGCCGGGGGATGAATGAGAGAACAATGGGACACAACAACAGCCTTATCAACAACAGTAATAATCCCACGATGACAGCGACGACAACCATACTGGTCCGCTCCCGACGCCGCCGTCCCCGGCCTCAACACCGCCGATAACAAGCAGACGAATGTGAAGGCCAGAAGTAGAGAGTGCCAGTTAAAGGTGAGAAAGAGAAAGACAAATAGAAACAGGTTAGTAACGCACAATATGGATGCTGATGAGGTGAGAAGGATAGAGAGAAGAACAGAGGAAAGGAAGTTCAGTGCGTCAAGGCAGTCTTGACCGACGTCAGCATAAATAAGACACGAGCCAGGACCAGCTTGAATCTTCCCTGACGATAAGCTTAACTGTGCAAATAAAGCAAAAGTCTTAGATACAGTCTTAGATACAGTATCACGTTGAGTTCACATTCAAACGTACGCACAGTCGTGTTGAGAATAATAGCAGTGGGTGGGAGGAAAGCTCAAAATCCTCCTCATAGCTTTTGTTTTCATACACACAAAGGCATCAAGAACACTGTACATTCAATTCCAAATCACAAAATTAGAATGAAAGAATGAAGATTTTGGCTTTCTTGTGAGTCGCTGAATGAATATTTAGTCGTTTAACCACTGTTTCTGGGAACTGTGTCACATCTGTGTTGCGTGGAGTCAACCAACTATCTGCCAGCTGCTATTTCAGCCCAAGACTGGAGTGGGAGAAAATGAATATTCCTTTTCATGAAGATGTTACATAAAGTATGAAGGTACAGTACACCGGGTTATATGTTTATCAGATTTTAAACAACATTGTTCCCCAATACTCCGCCCCGTCCACGGTCACCATACATACATTCCAGGTAACCACCTCGTCATTTCTCATCAGATGAAATGCAGAAGAGCAGCTTCTCTTTTCCACACACTGATGACCACTGTGCCCCACAAGGTGAAACTGCAGTTTGAGGAAGTTCTCATATCCTCCTTTCCTTTCCTCACCTACTCATTTCAATCCCAACCGCTGGCTCGAAGAGAAACCACATTGTGGAACACCGTTTTTTTTCTTCCCCCCCCCAGCTCCTTAATGCAGCATCGCGGATTACAATATATACAAACCGTACCCTAGTTCCGAAATGCTATTATGTGAAATTGCCTAGCACTGTATTTACTTTTTGTGCTTCCAAACATTGATTTCCTTCAATTTGTGTCCTGTGCAGGTAAGAGCTTCCTGTTTTTGGCACTTGGCATGCAAGTGAGAGGGTGCTAAGTCTTCCATGTTTTGTTTTACCAAAGCGTCCCCACCCCTGATTCAACCTGTCACCTCCATTGACACGCAGCCAAGGAGCTCCTGCTGCTGCATTGTGTATTTATAGTCGAGGGCCAGCCGGATCTCGGTGCTTCATTGAGTCGGCGGCCTTGCTATGCAAAAAAAAAAAAAAACAACACAGGTGTAATAAGATAAGAGAGTAAAAAGTCAGTAAAAAGTCACATGACCAGACAATTCTTATCTCCTCACAATATTCAGGAAGCCATCCAGAACAGAACAGGGAGCTGCATCCGCTATTCCAGTGATTCTCAACCAGTGTGCTGTGAGCGCTCTTCAGGTGTGCCGTGGAAAATTATAAAATCTTACGCAATTTCTCAAAAAATGTTTTGTTTTCTAGAAATCATGTATCTTTGTTCATCTATTTATGCCAGTGTGGCATAGTGACAGACAGAACAAATAAATGCTCTTCCGTTAGATGGCAGGAAGTACATACAGTAATTAATGTATCCACTTTTTGTGACATTTTTGTTTGTTGGTGTGTCGTAAGATTTTTCAATGGTAAAATATCTGCCTTGGCTCCATAAAGCTTGGAAATCACTGCTTTACTCAAGTCTCTTCTTCATGGCCACAGCTCCCTCTAATGGCATCTAATCGACGCTCCTGGAAAATATTGAGGCGACTCATCCAAATGTGCGTTAAACTCAAGTCACTTTTCACATTTACAACAGAGACAAACAAAGATATAGTAGACCATCTGCAACAGAATATATAAATGGATGATTATGGTAGCACTACTTCTATCTATCTATCTATCTATCTAGCTATCTAGCTGTAATTAAAATAATAATAATAATAATAATAGGCGGCACGGTCGCTGACTGGTTAGGATAACGACAGTGATAATGATAATATACTGCTGCTGCTACTGCTATTACTACTACTACTACTACTAATAATAATAATAATTATTATTATTATTATTATGATTATTATTATAAAAACAGCGTAATTTATTTGTATTTATTTCAGTCACTGTGTTTAGATGGTTATTTAATTAAGTGCATTTTTGTGTGACAATTTACTAGATGTAGAAAATAAAACTTAAGTTAACATTTTGGCAAGTCCATTTTGTTTGCATTTGCACGAATGAAGAAAAATATGTAGGTTTTCTAAAATTAAAACTTTTGTTTAATGATGTTTAGATTCATTGTATATTTAAGTATTGTCCATGAAGTCAACCGTTCTGTCACCCTACTTCCTTTGCCTGACAATATCGTTGTTAATAACGTTGTGCGCGCACAACTAACAATGACTCTTCGATAGCCTAACAACACCATTGTGAATGATTATCTTTTTTATTTCAGAACGGAGTCAAATTTGGTTTAAACCGGAAAAGTCGTTCATGCATTCGTGCGTGCATCCCCTTCTCCAAATGACTAGTGGTCTCGTCCAAAGATGGCGGCCTCCATCTTGAGACGCTCTTTGACTGCTGCTGTCAAAGTTAACCGTTTATCTCCGTCTGTGTCAGGTGAGTGCTCTTCCAATTGCATTGAATACACGGATGTCCTATGGGTTTCGTTTTGTATCAATATGTTTATCAGAGTTTTGTCCTCGTTTTGACGTGGAGTTTAGAAGAGCTAAATAGCCGCAGCTAACAGCATCGCCAGGCTCCCTATTTCTCTTTCATGCAGTGGTGGCAAAAGTACTCACACGGTTTACACTCGCCTGACAAATCTTACAAAAGTACCGTAATGAAGTATTTATTTTATTTTGTTTTTTTACGTGGTTACTTTATGTGGTCAAAGACACTGGTCTTTTTAACTTTGTTAACAGTAGTACAATGTACGTTTGCAGGCAGACGATGGTTACTTTCAGCAGCTTATTCAGACAGAACATTGTGGGAGGCAAGAGAAAAGGACCCTCAAAATTTAGGTAAGAACAACATACACTACCGGTCCAAAATTTTGGAACATCCCAGTTATTTAAAAAAAAAAAAAAAAGTAGGTTATGCAGTTTAATTTCTCATTTTACTCTGAAATTAAAGCACGGAACAAATAAACTATTCAAGTTCGAAAAGATATCATGGAATCAATCTAAACCAAAAATATACTGTAAACCTTTGACTCGTTAAAGTAGCCATCTTGGGAAGATATAACAGCACCCTTGGCATTATCTCTAAAATGGAAATCAAATCTTCGTAAGAAAGTTATTCCCAACTCTATTGTGGAAGTTCCCGTAACTGTGTGACATTGGACATGAACTACTTGACATTCAATTTTAAAGAAAAAAAAAAAAAATTGCCGTGTTCTAAATCTTTTGACGGGTAGCACTACCGGTCAAAAGATTTAGAACACGCCAGTGTTTTTGGTTTTTTAGTTTCGTTTTTCAACCTGGAAGTTCAGCACTTATCTTAGTTTGTACCATTTGAAGCTATTCATTAGACTTGAACCATTTGACTTTCAATTTTAAAAAATTTAACTAATTAACTGTATCTGTTACTAAGTAAGCAAAAAATATATATGTATCGGGGAAAAGTTTACTAGAACAGCAGGTCTTTATTTTGTTCCACTTTAAAAGGTGGCAGGTGTGTGCTAACTCCCATTTAACATTCATTTGAATGTGATTGGTTAATTCTGAACACAGCCACATCTCCAGTTATAAAAGGGTGTGCACACTTGTGCACCCATAGTATCTCAGTTTTTTTTTTTTTCCCCTCTGAAAGTTTCTTTTTTTTCTTCAATTGAGTTTTTAGGTTTCTAGTTCGCCGTAATGGTGGAAAAGTTTTTGAAATCATTGATCTGGGTCTCACAATTTCATATCACACAAACCTGGCATTTGAACAGCGGTGTGTAAACTTTTCATATCTACTGTATATACTTGACTGAAATTAGAATACGGCGTCTCTATCGCATTTGTTTTATGGTTTTGCAGGACCTGCGAAGACCACAAGGAGGAGATGTAGCTCCAAACTTGTCATCGTGGGCACCAATTATATAGCATTAAGGATCAATTTGCAAACTACAACTAATGATTTCTGTTTGTTAGTTAATCTACTCTTAGCTCTCTAATAAGTTCATCAACTGTTAGACAGTTAAAAATCTTTAAAAAAAACAAAACAATATTAATATGTTCTTATTTTCTTTACAAATATGTTTAAAGCCTTGTTGGCCAACAACATGGACAGGATATACGAGAGGAATCTTCCAGTTAGCTCCCTGACTGTGTCACAGGTGAGATGGACATTTATGTAAGTCATATTTATGTTATTATTTCCTTGACTTTCATTGGTTTCAATTTTGTTTGTTTTCCAGTTTGTAGACAACATATCATGCCGAGAGGAGGTGGATCAAGCAGAGTACTACCTTTACAAGTAATTCACATGCACTGCTGTCAAGCTCACAGCTGTGCTTTTGCGAGCTTTTTGGGTGTGCGTTTTCTTGGAATGTATTGTCTGTTTGCTTTGTCTGTTTTGCTTTACGCGCCCTCACATGCTTTGCTTTGTTCCCACCTTTCCTGTTTATTCCTTCCACTGGAAATCTGATTACGACATTTAGGACGTTTCGCGATTGTTTTTGCATGCTCTGTTCATGTGTTCTGACAAGCGACGGGCTGAAATAAACAACAAAATGATATTTACCAATGCTGAGATGGTTGTGTAAATTATACTGCATTTTGTGAGTTCGTTTGAAGGATTACACTAAAACAAAGTTTTTGTGGGTTGGCACGGGCCTACAATGAAGCTAGTACATTTTATATGCTGTATTTTGGTTGGTTTTGTTTTTGGTACGTATCTTCTTTATTTTCATCAAAATCCAAGATACTGCTGTTACTGATATAATAATTTATATTATTGTATTAGTGTATATAGGAATAAGGATGTGTATATATTATTTCTTATTACATTACCGTAGTACTATGTTGATGTTCTATAAATGGTAATAGGGGTAGGAGTAAATAAATTTTTCTTCCTACTCCTTTTCGGAAATGTCTAATTTACTGTTATTTTCTTTTCTTTTTTTGTTTTAATCTTGCCTATTTTGTTGTTCATTCTGTCACTTTCACACATAATCCAATCAATCCTTGTTTTAAAATTCTATCAAAAAGTGCAGGATGCTCCCAGGCTCAGTAGCATGTCTTATAAAGTTAAATGAAAATTTAAACCTAAAGTTTTTCTACAGTGAATAGTTTTCCAAAATGTCAATATAAGTGAAAGATTAACATTTCAATTATGTTTGTTTTAATTTCAAACAAAAAGTGCAGGGAGTTTCCGTGATCAGCAGCATCTCTTATAAAGTTAACTGAAGGTTTAAATAAATAAATTGTTCCCTGAAGTTAATAGTTTAAATTGAGCTATTATCGGCCATTGAATAAAAAAAAAAAAAAAAAAAAGCAGATGCAGATATGTTTAAAAATGATGAATATCGGTGCTGATATTCTGCTCAGATGGTAATCTCTTCGTCTGAAAATCGGTCTATCCTTACTACTGATTGTACTATTTATACATTTTCTAACCTGTATCAATTGTAGTGACAAAATACAAGCATTAGGCAGGAAATAAGCATCTGTGAAGGTACTGAACAATCCAAATTAGGATTTTTCGACCCCAGTCTAGTAGTTGATGTCACTCCTGAGTGTGCAGTTACCTCCTCATACTATATGTTCTTTCCTAACTGCTATACTTTATAATAAAAACAAAATAATAATAATACCTTGTTTTGTCACCCTCTAGGTTCCGTCACAGTCCAAATTGTTGGTACCTTCGAGACTGGACAGTTCACAGTTGGATCAGGCAGTGTCTGAAATACGGCGCTAGGGACAAGGCCCTGCACACGCTTCAAAACAAGGTGCAGTACACGCTTAATTGTGTCATTTCAAATTGCTCCAAATATGACACAACACGGTGCAGATGTGAGCCACGCACATAACGAGAATAAAAAAAAAAAAAAAAAGAATCTGTCAGTGTCAGTATGATACAGTGCAGTTGTAGACCACTGCACACTACAACCACAATAATAAACACATTGTTGAACCACTACGTCTGTATCACATTTTAGTCAGGTTTGGCCATAGTTATCAGTGGACATCTTTGAATGTAATATTGCGTGAAGGATGAAGAAATGAACGACAAGGTGCGTTTCTTGTAGGTCCAGTATGGAATCTTCCCAGACAACTTCACCTTCAACTTGCTCATTGATTCCTACCTGAAGGATGAGGACTTCAAAAGTAAGCCTGCGAAATCACACAGCTGGAGAGACACACAATGACTCCTAGGAAGTGAAAATAGCCTTCCCCAAAACTGTTCCTACAAAGTTGGAATCACACAATTGTCCAAAATGTCTTGGTAAGATAAATAATTTAGATTCAGGCAGAACTACATACGGCCAATCTGTTTATTTTACCAAAAATTGTATATTTAAAATGTATTTATTCCTTTTGTATTTATTTATCTCATTAAATAATTGGTTAATTGATTAATAATAAAATCAAAAAATAGACAAGCAAAAATAAACTCTTTGGCATTTAAAATGTTGTCACTGGGTAATTCATTATAATTGCATTAGTCATAAATAAAAATTATAATAAATTAATATTCAAATAATAAATTGAACATATTGCACACACTTTATTTGAAATAATGATGAATAATAATGATTTAAAAGTGACGTGGCTCATCTGTTTTAAAAATCAAATGTGGCCCTGGACCTCAAAAGTTTGCCCACCCCTGGGTTAAGGGCTAAATAAACGTAAAGTACTTTAGTCTATGCAATGTGCACATAGATACCTTGGCTAAAAGGTTGTATTGTTGTGCTGAATCATTTCCAGGCGCATGCTCCGTGGTTGAGGAGGTGATGCTCCAGGAGGCCTTTGACCTTCCTTCCACTCAGATCCTGTCTCTGTATGCTCTGGCCAGTTACCTAGCAACCAGACCTCAACTCACAGTGAGTGAAAAACATTGAAGCTGTGTCGACCGAAACGGGGTCTCTTCTTGATTAACATCGGCCATATATGTGTACGCAGGTGTCGCAGGAGCGAGCGCTGGGAGCGTCTCTGCTCATCTGCGGCCTGAAGCAAGAGAGCAGTGTGGGCCTCACAGCTCAGCTCCTGGGAAACGCTCTGCTCGGTGAGAACACGAGGAGCTTGTTTTCATGCTTTTGCTTGAATGGATTTCAAAATTTGAGACTTTTCCACAATGATGTCACGCGTACGTCCGGGTTGCAAAATCTCAAGCGATCGCCAATTGCACCACTAGTAAACAAACCCTTCTGTCATTTGACCAAAGCAAAGCAATTGAGAGAACAGGGGAGAAAAGTGCCTAAAGCTTACGAGGGTATATCTGGCGCAAGTCACTCACGTTCTGCCATCCGGAGGTACCCCAACGCCCATTGTTTACAAACCATATTAAACGGGCCATACTGTATGTTGTTGTGTTCTCCAGGCAAGGTAGAGATGCAGAAGGGCATCCATGCTGTGTTCAAAGTCATGCCCCTCTTCTGGGAACGAGGATATCTGAGTCGAGCGCTGGCTGTCGTGGAAAGCGCCGCCGGCGCGCCCGCTGACGTCAAACTGTCCAAAGACTCGGTAAGGACTGAACGTGTTTCAAGCACAACCATAGAATCAGTCAGACACTCTTGGGGACTTAGAGGACGTGTCTTAGGCATTCAGTCTAAATCCCAGCTGACTTTGGACAAGAGGCAAGTACACTTTGGACTAGTTTCTAGCCCATCACAGATCACATTTAGATAAACAGCCATTCACACTCACATTGACACATGTTGACAATTTGGAGTCTTCCATTAACATGACATCCTTCCGGAGTACCCAGAAAAATAATGCAAGGACGGATAGAATATGCAAACTCCACACAGAAAGGTCAGAGCTGAGATTCAAATGCAGAAACGTTGATGTTTAGGCAGACAAGCTACCAACGTGCCCACTGTGCTGCTCTATTCCTCGCATATTAATTCATTATCCATAAACCAGGGAGTTGTCTGCTGGCATTCAGACAAACACAAATACGACACTCTACAATTTCTTTACTGTTGTAAACATACTGCCGGTGAAGGCGCAAATCAAGACGCGCTTTGATCGTCTCCATGAAAAAATGTCACGTCCAAAAACGCAGAAAACAGGTAGCCTGTTTTTGGCTTTTACAAGGGGTCTACGCACCCGCACAATGAACATTAAATGACAAGGGTAAAAAAGTACAAATTAATGAGAAAATGGGTGGAGCTGTTGTAACAGCTTGGCAACTCAAAGGCGCCATCTTTGATCTTTAAAATAGATAAACAAACAACTACCAACCAAGTTATTTTTTATTAGAAGATAAAATATCCTTTGGACAGTTGGGAAAGGCATATTAATATCCACATACTTTGGACCCATATGTTAGCTGCATTTAATGGAGAGCAAAGACCTGACTATATTTGAATAAATGGTAATGTTTGTGTGATTTGTTTTCATAATCCCATTTATTTTATGTAACTAGCCCCTAATGTCATCGTGTCCTTTTCTGTTCAAGTATGAAACAAAACTAGTTAAACCCTTTTAAAATTGTTTTTAATTTTGATTAAAAAAAAATTATTTTAAAGCACAAAACGCTGATCTACGGAAGACGGTGTTACCGCCACGGGGAGGACACACTTGAAGCATTTATAGACACCAAATTGAAAATAAGGATACATTTAATTGCAGTGAATTATGTTAAAATGAAAGCCAATTGGTGATCAACTAAATAAGACTTTGTGACTTGAAATAAAATTTTTTTTAAAAAACACACCATTAAAGCACTGCACTCAAGTCTGTACTGTAATTTTAGAGCCCCGATTATTAAAGATCGTTGAAGTCGACAATCTGGGGTGGCCATAGCAACAGCAGCGATGCCATTCATCATACTACAAGGCAATATAGTATCCAAATGATTTGCTGTTATCTTAGGTCAGATTTTACCCAGAATGCCCTCTAGTTCTCTTGTTCATCTTGCCAAACATTCTCACCTGGTGAAGAACACAACTCAGACACTATTCATCAACTGAGACGGAACACACACACTCACGCTGTCATAGTTTCATTATGATTTAACAAACACATACACAGTCGGGTCCAGTTTGTTAATTCCGCCTTTTCCTAACAAGATCTTGAGAGCGCACCCTGTGGGACTTTGAACATCCCCGACACAACAGGCCAAACACGCAGTGACAGACAATAAAAGTGCGCGTGCACGTAGCACACAGGACGCATTACATCGACATTATGTTCAAGTGCCTCAGGTCAGCACTAAGATTACATTAAGATGTGGACGTCACCTGTTTAATATCACATGTGGCTAACTGTATTTTATTACATTTGGGTCTTATCATTTACCCCAGGATAACGTAATTACTTTGTTCATTTCAGTTGGCTTTTCTAGACGATGTGCTGCACGGACTGTCCTCCACCTCGTCTGACTCATCCGATTCGTCTGATTCGTCTGGAGATGAGTCGGCAGGGGAGGAA